>NC_133618.1:269760953-270056340 GCF_048593235.1 Sminthopsis crassicaudata | reverse complement strand
ATTTTTGCCCTGGAAAGCTCCTCGGATCGGGAGTGGAGATATAAGGGAGTAAGTTTGTCACACTGCCCGGTGGCAATGATTTGGTTACTGTTCCCAGAGATAGAGTAAAAGGTAGAAGCCAGGTAGAAGTGCTCACAAAAGGTGAAGAAGATAACACAATGTTTGAACAAGTAAAAAATTGGATGGGATGAAAAGCATAGTCTAAGACCCAGCTAGAAAGAATGGGTTGTAAAGATATGCATTCTCTGACCTCTGATCTCTGACTAAGAGCTGGCATTTGCTCCAGAGAGGCAGCATAGAAAGAATGCTAAACTTGGAGGCTCTTTAAGACCTGGGTTTGGACCTCCTGGGTTCTGCTTCTAGGGTGACACAATGGATAGAGCCCTAAAGCCTGGAATCAGAAAGATCTGAGTTCAAATCTATGCTTTGATACTGTGTGATCCTGGGCAAATCCCTTAACCTCTGCCTCAGTTTCATCATCTGTCAAATGGGATCACAATAGTACTCACCTCATAAGGATTGTTGAGAAGATCAAAGAAGATAATATCTTTAAAATACTTACCATAATTATCTTAATGCCCTGGCACATAATAGGCAGTTAGTGAATGCATAGCGCCTCCCTATCATAAAATTGATAGGATCTTATTTGGATATTGGGAGGCAACGTGGTATAGGAAAGTGGTATGTGGTATGTGGTGTGGTGAAAAGAGCTTTGAATTTACAGTCCCACACCCTGGTTTGAGGAGCTGAACAAATCATCTCACCCTGATGAGCCCCAATTTCTTATGCTACCTATCATAAAGGTCTATTATAAAATAAACATTTCCCGAATATTATGGCAATATGTAAATGTGAGCTGTTAGAAAGCAGTTATGATCAAAAGTTTCATTTTAGTTCATTATCAGATGCTAAATGCTACCATGAGGTTTTTCTTGATCTCCCAGATGTTCAGGTCTCCTTCCAAAAATTACCTTGCATTTATCTTATATATTGCTATATACACTTATTTTATGTATATTTCATACATTTTGTTTCCCTCCACTTTGGAACAATTTTTGTCATTGTATCATCAGGACCAGGACTGCACTGTTTAAATTATTACAACTAGCTTTTTTTAAAAAATTAAAGCTTTTTAATTTTCAAAAGATATGCATGGATAATTTTTCAACATTAACCCTTGTAAAACTTTGTGTTCCATATTTTCCCCTCCTTTTCTCCATCCCCTCCCCAGATGTAAGTAATCCAGTACATGTTAAACATGTTAAAACATATGTTAAATCCAATATATGCATACATATTTATACAATTATCTTACTGCCCAAGAAAAAAATCAAATCAAAAAGAAAAAAAAATGAGAAAGAAAATAAAATGCAAGCAAATAAGAAAAGGAGTGAAATGCTATGTTGTGATCCACGCTCAGTTCCCACAGTTGGCTCTCTTCATTACAAAATTATTGAAACTGGTCTGAATTATCTCATTGTACACCTTGCTTTTCATGTACTCAAGATACCTTTTTTAGATTTAATGCATTATTAACATTTTCTCCATCACTTTGAGTTTAGAAAACCAATAAAAACGATAAATCAAGCCCTGATTTGTAGTGTTTGCTGATGTCTTAAACTAGCACAGTGAAACAGGGTCAGACAGATTAGACAATGTGATGGCAATTACAATTACTTTGAAGTTCTAGGTTCTGAGTTCAAATCCTACTTGTGTGATTAAGATCACTTAAGTTTTCTGAGCCTCAGTTTCTTCATTCATAAAACAAAGGAGCGTACTAGATCGCCACAATCCTTTCTAGATCCAGATCTCTATCCCTATGACCTCTAGGATAATTTCCAACTTTGAAAGTCTCTAATGATAAATGATTCTACATTTGAAACTACTGAATTGTGCTTCTGTTCATTGAGGCAGTCAAAGAATTTTGCAGTTGCCCAGAATAAAATCATAATGTAGATCTGGAAAGGAGTTTAGGGGTCACTATCGGTGACCTCTTAGAACTTAGTTACCGATATTGACCCCTTCATTTTAAAAGGAAGAAAAGAGATGCAGAAAAAGATGCATAGCTGGTACATACCTTTGAACCTAGATTTTCCTGATTCTAAGTCCAGTTCCCTATCCACTCCTCTAGGTGAAATACAGATGAGAACTGGGTGATTTTTACATCCTTTCCACATGTACTATCTACTACCCACTCCAACCCCTCGTACTGCCCTTAGCTTGAGCCAAAATAGAAATAATCAGGTACCAGTGAAGGAAGTAGTCTAGATGACAAAGTCCCTTCTGACTCATGGATCTCAGCTGGCATGCCCTGGCTTTGAACCCCCCAACTCATTTCTGAACCACAGGCATCCTGGTCAGGATTGGGAGTCTTTCATTGGCCACTAAAGAATCTTCAGGCTGTAAAGGATTTCTGGGCACTGTGATTCAGCATTCATCATCAAGGAGAGGCTTGGGACAGAGTAAAATTATGGGCAAGGTGCCTAAGCTCTTTGTGCCTCCTTTTCTTCCTCTGTAAAATGAGAAGGCTGGACTTGATGCCTTCTAAAGTGCCTGCAGCTCCAGATCTATTAAGTTATTACACCAGGACATGAACATCTCTTCACTGGGACAAATCTAAGCTCTGACAGCTAGAGAGATGGATTACAACCATCTCAGAACACCATGACAGGTATGACAGAAGGGACAAACCCTTCCCAGCATTCCCTTTCAGTGAAGAGTGGAGCCGTTTGAACCTGTTGCAACATCCAGAGAACAAAGTGAGAGCCAACTTTACTAGGTTGGGGCCAAAGAGGAAAGATACAGATCTACTTGTGGTTATAAATACAAACACATTATCATTTCCTCTACACGTTTGGGCAAAGTGGCCGGAAAACCAGATGTAGGAACTCTGACACCTTCACTTGCAGTGTCTAAAGACCCTGGAGGGATTAGATTGAGGTTGAGGAAAAAGCAAGAGGGATGGATGGCTGGGAGACACAGGGACAAGACCAGGAAATGAGACTATATATGAAGAATCTAGCTCATTCTACACAGGTCAAGGCTTCCTCTGTAGGGAACTAGGAAGCTGCTGGTCTCAAGAATTGTCCTAACCTAACCTCAGTAGGGTATGAATGCCCAAGGAATAGGAGGAGGGATTGTTAGATGAGGTGCCCCTGGATGAGGTGACCTTTGAAGTTTCTTCCAGCTATAATAATCATTATAACTAATAATTAATACTTGCTAATATTTATATAATCCTTAAGGTTTACAAGGTATTTACATATATATATATATGTATGTGTATTTTACATATATATGAATAATCTCATTTTATCCTTGCACCAATTCTGAAACCTAGATATAATTGCCATCCCTGCTTTATAGATGAGGAAGCCAAAACAGACAATAGTTAACTGACTTGTCCAAGATCACACTAGTAAATGTCTAAGGCAGGATTAAAAATCTGGTTTTCCTGACTCTTAAGATTCAGGCTGCACATTGTGTCCTCTCTTGTTCTCTAGAGTGGAGATTCTTAACGTGAGGTCTGCAGATCCTTCAAGGGGTTCAGGGCTAGATTTAAAGAGGTTCATATACTTGAGTAAGAAAAATTATATCTTTATTTAATATAATTTGTTTTTTTTAATCCTTTGCATTTTATTTTATATAGAAAAGAAAGGATATTTGAGCTTCACAAGATTGCCAAAGGGGTTTATGACCAAGAACTTTTGATCTAGATAGATGACCTTCAGTTGGAATGGGGCAGGACCTTTTTTTATTGCATGGGCTAGCATGCACACATGCACAAGCATGCACACACACACACACACACACACACACTCATTAAGAACCTAGGACTACATAGGGTGAGGTAGGAAAAGGGGATCTTCTCTCAGAAAGGAGGAGCTGCCCTGAATCTTGTACTTGCAGATGGTGTTGGGTTTACCCAATGCCATGCCTGAAATCTTCTCAACAGACTGTCTAGCGCACACAAACAACACTTCCAGCCAAGTAGGCAGGGTGCCTGCTGCCAGAGAGGGAACTGGCCCAGAGAGGGGGCTGGCCCACTGCCTTCCAGGCTGTGCACCCACTTGAAGACTGGGATGGCTGCCTTTCCCCTGAGGCACAAAGGGAACTTCACCAGTTATATAGCCTCCTCTTGCAGCAGCAAAGTACAAGGAGAGATCATTCTGGGAAGCAAGAGACTCCTCCTCACATAACCCCTTTTCCTTCTTAGATATCTTTCTTATTTGTAACTTCACCTCCCCCCTCCTGCAGGAATTTAAAATCTGAACAAATCTGAAAGGCATCCAGTCCAATCCTTTCATTTCATGGATAAAAAAATTGGGGCTTCAAGGACTTTCAATGACTTGTCCAGTCACAGGGTAGGATTTGAATCCAGGTCTTCTGATTTCAGAGACAGTGGCCTTCCACTGTCCTCTGCTGCCTCTCTTTCCTAGTTAGAATACAACTCCAACTTTTTTTGTGCTTCATTTTATTGCACTTTGCAGATTCTGTGTCTTGAAGGTTTGTGGCAATCCTGCATTGAGCAAGTCTACTGATGCCATTTTCCCAATAGCATGTGCCCACATTGTATCTCTAGGTCATATTTTGGTATTTCTCATAATATTTCAGATTTTTCCATTATTAGTATGGTATCTGTTTTGGTAATCTGTAATCAGTGATCTTTGATGTTACTATTGTAATTGTTTTGGAGTGCCACAAATCGAATCCATGTAAGACAGTTAATTTAATCAATAAATATTGAGAGTGTTCTGACTATTCTGCTGACTGGACATTGCTCTGTTTCTCTCCTTCTCTTCTGGCCTTCCTAATTGCAAAGTCATAAAAATATTAAAATTAGGCCAGTAAATAACTATATAATGAACTCTAAGTGATTGAGTGAAAGGAGAAATCAACCAATGTGACAAACTTCATTGTGGTCTTACTTTAAGAAATTTCCATAATCCATCACAACCTTTAGCACCTGATCAGTCAGCTGCCATTGACTATGAAGTAAGACCCTCCACCAGCATAAAAATTATGATTCACTGAAAGCTCAGATAATGGTTAGCATTTTTTAAACAATAAAGTATTTTAATTAATGCATATACATCTTAAAAAGACACAATAACATTGCTCATTTAATAGACTATTTTTATAATGTTAACCTAACTTTTTTATGCAGTGGGAAATCAAAAAAATTGTGACTCACTTAATTGCCATATTTGTTTTATTGTTGAGGTTTGAAACTGAACCTGCATATATGCCTATATTTTGCTGGAGACTATAAATAGGGAAAACATTAAAATAGTCAGATGCCAATGAATTTTGCCATTTATTGCAATGGCATGGGGTAGAAGGAAGAAGGCTTTCAATCTGATATTCCAAAGCCTTCTGGGATCTCTGTAGACATAAGTTTTAGCCATAGAAAGGGGAGAGTTGGACTCTCCTAGGGATTTGGTATGATCTGATTCCTGCAAGTTTCCTGTACCTCTCTCAACCTCAGTTTCCCCAATGATACAATGAAGAATCTTTCCTCTGCACACACCTTAATATTTCAAGAATTAATTTACAATTACATGGTCCTGTTTAGGTTTACTAGGTACTTTCCTTAAAGCAGATGCAAGTGGTATTGGTATCATTATCCCCATTTTACAGCTGAAGAGCCAGAGGGTTAGGAAAGTTTTCGTGAATTATAAAGGAAGGAAAAAGATCCACACGTGTAAATATGTTTGTAGCACCTCTTTTTGTGGTAGTAAAGATTTGGAAAATGATTAGATGCCCATCAATTGGGGAATGGCTGAATAAGTTGTGGTACATAAAAGTAATGGAATATTATTGTTCTTTAAAAGATAATGAAAAAGCTGGTTTTAGAAAGGCTTGGAAAGATTTATATGAACTGATGCTGAGCGAAACAAGCAGAACCAGGAATACATTGTACACAATAACAGCAAGAATGTGTGATGATCAACTATGAAAAATTTACTTCTTCTCTGTGCTTCAGTGATTCAAAACAATCCCAATAAACTTTGGACAGAAAATGCCATCTGCATCCAGAAAAAGAACTAAGGAGATTGAATATAAATCAACACATGCTATGTTTACTTCTTTTTTCTATTTTTTAATCTCTCCTATGGTTTTTCCCTTTTGCTGTGATTTTCTCTCCCATCATGATTTGTAAAGCAATGTGTATTAAAACAAACAAACAGGAAAAAAGAAAAAAAAATTTTTTTCCTGAACTTGCCTCTTTTTAACAATGAGATGATCCAGACTAATTCCAATAGACTTGTGATGGAGAGAGCCATCTGCATCTAGAGAGAGGGCTCTTTTTGATCTGATTTTTCTCGTGCAGCATGATAAATGTAAAAATAAATAATAAAAAGCTTAAAAAAAGAAAAAAAAGAAAAGAAAAACTACCTTTGCACATATTTTGAAAAATTAAAAAAAAAAAAAAAAAAAAAAAAAAAAAGGTTTTCCTGAGGTCACAGGGCTAATAAGTAATTTCTACCTCTAGCTTTGTTCCTGACTTTCTGGTCTTCAAAGCCATACTTCTACTGCTATCTCACCTTGGAATTTCCCTCATTACTGAAGCCTCCTCCTCCTATACGTCCTACTATCCTTGTGACCTGCTCACTATGGAATCTCTCTTCCCAAATCCTCCATTTGCTCCTTGGTGAGTTCCTACTGGAACTTCCATTTTGTGGAGAGACTCAGGCTGACTTGCCTTCAATATCCTCCAAACCCAATCCTGCCTTTCTGGACTTCAGAATCATACCCTTCTACTGACTACTTTTAATCCTCCTGCCTTTCCCACCCACTTTTCAGCTCTTTCTTGTATGTTATCTTTCCTCTTTAGAATTCAAGCTTTTTGAGGACAGGATTTTCTTTGTGCTTGTATTTGATTCCCAGATTTTAACCTAGTACCTAGCAAATAGTAAGCACTTAAAGTAAAGAGTTGTCCTTCCTTTCATATGATACAGACAGGATTTGAGCATAGGCCATCAAATTTCTGTCTGTTCTGAGTACATCATAGTTAATAAGCTCCTACATAGGAGAGGATATAGGACTTCCTGGGAGAGTGGTACCCTCTAACAGGACAACTTAATCATAGTACTAAACTTTTGTGTTGTTATTATTCAGTTGTTTTCAGTTGGTCCTACTCTTTGTGACTCCACTTGGGGTTTTCTTGACGAAGATGCTGGAATGAGTGGTCATGTTCTTCTCCAGCTCATTTGACAGTTAAGGAAACTGAGGCAATCAGGATTAAATGACTTTCCCGGTGTCATACAGCTAGGAAATGTCTAAGGCTGGATTTTAACTCAGGAAAATGAATCTTCCTGACTCCACTCTATCCACCCCAGCATTCTGTTCATTATGCTACCTACTCTATTCCCTATGGTCTCAGTTCTCTCAACTATACAGCAGAAAGGCCATTTAGCCCAAGTTTTAGCAAAGTTTCCTGGCAAAAAAATCAACTGACCAGGGTCCCCAGAATCACCAAAAGGGAAGGTCTTTTCACAACGGTATATTGTAGACGAACTATACCCAGGGAAGAGCTAGGAAATAGGAAAGGCCTATCTATGCTAACTACTCTCATTTCAAAGCTATGATGAATTCACTTAATATCTTTTTCCAATTTCTTTGGAGTCCTTACTCATAGTGGCCTTTTATGCCCCCACTGAAACCCATTCAACCAACAATTTAGATGCTTGGCTGATGTTGCTAAGCAAAGAACTAATAACAAGAAACCACCTCCTGTTTAGGACCTTCCCTCTTCTTTCCTTGAAGGTTAATTGTCTTCATGGGTTTGAGAGATGGGAATATTCTCTATGATTTAGCAGACAGTCCACCAATGAGTCAACAAGAATTCTTGGAATACTTCCTAAATTCCAGCACCTGTTCTAATCACTTGGGATTCAAAAAAAAAGTAAAAATCTTGTCCTGCCCTCAAGGAGTTTATTAGAGAAGACAACATGTAAAAAAATTATGTACAAATAAGAAATGTATGGAGTAAGTGGAAGACCATCTCAGAGAGAAGGCCCAGGAGCCTGGGGGACCTAGGAAGGCCTTTTGCAGAAGTTGACATTTGGCTGGCTTTGAAGAAAGCTAGGCTCATGTAGACACCTCCATTCTTTCTTACTTTAGGTACTGACATAAATAACCCATGTTAAGAGGGTTGGATGTCCCAAGAGGCAGCTTTCCTCAATAAGAAATATTTCTTCCTACTGGCAAGGAGTCCTGGCCTTCCCAGAGAAGCAGTGGAAGGACCATTTATAGCAGAAGTCAGAGAACCTGGGTTTTAGTACTATGGAACCTGGGATAAATAATATATACAGAGCCTTAGTTTCCTGAAAATGGAACTATAAGATTTCTAAGATTTCTTCAACCTGAAAATGATTTTTAAAACCCCAAAATAGTAAAATTTTAAAAGTAATTTCAGTAACAAGATAAAATTAAGTGCTAAATTATAAAGCTATAGAAAGTTAGGGGAGATCAATGCAAAGTTGGAATAATTAGGAGAGGCTTCATGGAAGAGGTAGGATTTGAGCTGGGGACTGAAGCATGAGACATTCTTGTAAGTGTGAAGAATTTTTTAAGAGTTATGAGGGCTGCAGAGGGATTTTGATTTTCTTTTTCTTTTCTTTTTAATATACATTACTTTATGAATCATGTTGAAAGAGAGAAAAAAAATAGAAAAAAGGAGTGATCATAGCATGTATTGATTTACATTCAGTCTCCTCAGTTCTTTTTCTGAATGCAGATGGCATTTTCTGTCCAAGTCTATTGAGATTGCTTTGAATCACTGAGCCATTGAGAAGAATGAAACTTTTCAGAGTTGATCATTGCACATTCTTGCTGTTATTGTGTAAAATATATTCCTGGTTCTGCTTGTTTAACTCAGCATCAGTTCATATAAATTTTTCCAGGCCTTTCTAAAAATCAGCTTGTTCATGCCATGTACCACAGCTTGTTCAGCCATTCTCCAATTGATGGGCATCCACTCCTTTTCCAATTCTTTGCTACCTACTACAAACATTTTTTGCACATGTGGATCCTTTTCCCTCCTTCATGATTTCCTTAAGATATAGACCCAGTAATGGCACTGCTAAATCAAAGAGTATACACAGTTTGATAGCCCTTTGGGCATAGTTCCAGATTGCTTCCAAAATAGTTGGATCATTTCTCAATTCCACCAACAATGCATTAGTGTCTCAATTTTCCCATATCCCCTTCAACATTTATCAATATCTTTTCCTGTCATCTTAGCCAATGAGAAATGTGAGGTGATACCTCAGAGTTGTTTTAATTTCCATTTCTCTAATCAATAGTGATTTAGAGCATATTTTCATATAATTAAAATGGCTTTAATTTCATCATCTGAAAATTGTCTCTTCATATCCTTTGATCATTTGTCAATTGGAGAATGACATGTATTCTTATAAATTTGACACAGCTCTTTATGTATTTTGGAAATGAGACCTTTATCAGAAATATTATCTGTAAAGATTTTTTCCCAGCTTTGTACTTTCCTTTTAATCTTGTTTCTGTTGGTTTTGTTTCTGCAAAACCTTTTTATTTTAATGTAATCAAAGTTGGGGACTTTGATTTTCAAGAAAAAAGGCCCAGAATGAGTGAGAGTGAGAAAGTAAGAATGAGCATAGGACATTTGTTAGTCAGAGGTTAGTCAGCACAAAAGCAGAGTGGATATTACAGATTAGTGGGAAATAAAAATTCTTTAGGTGGGACAGGACCTAAACCAGGCTGGGAGTTACAATTTGATGTGGTGTAAGGTAGTTGTTACTGTTCATTCATTTTTCAGTCATGTCTGACTCTTCATGAGCCCATTTGGGGTTTCTTGGCAACGATATTGGAGTAGTTTGCCATTTCCTTCTCTAGCTCTTTTTGCAGATGAAGAAACAGGTTTATTAAGTGACTTGGTCAGGGTCACCCAGCTAGTATGTGTCTGAAGTGGCATTTGAACTCAGGTCTTCCTGAGTCCAGCACTCTCTATCCACTGCCCCACCTAGTTGTCTCTACCATAAAGAAAAAGGTTAAATAATCTATTCAAGTTCACATAGACTAACAGAACCAGAATTGGAATCCATGTCTGTCTCAATTTCTGCATCCATAAAATGAGGGAATTAGGCTTACTTACTTCTAAGGTGCCTTCCAGTTCTATGATCCTCTGACTTAGTATCCAGAGCTCTTTGGGGGCTTACAAATGACATTTCAATGTTAATTTCTCCTTTTAAAACATTAAATATGATATCACATGTAAATTATTTTTAAAAATACAGGGAAAGAGTACTACTAGATCTGGAGTCAGGAAGAGTCATCTTCCTGAGTTCAAATAAAGCCTCAGACACATCCTAGCTGTGTGATCTTGGGCAAAATCACTTTACTCTGTCTCCATTTCCTCATTGTTAAAATGAACAGGGAGGGCAAGCCATTCCTATATCTTTGCCAAGAAAGCCCCAAATGGGGTCAGAAAGAATTGGACATGACTAAAATGAATGAACAATAATAACAAAAACATCAAAATATTTATTATAGGGATTTGAGGAAAATAAGTTTAATTTCTTCTTTTTTGCTATAAAATGTCCTCAAATTCCTGTTATCTTGATGGCATCCCATACTAAGAGAAAAGCCTGGAGTAGGGGTGTGCTAGTAAATGTTGAACTGAGGGAGATGTGTCCAAGACATACTTTTCATTTTAATCTGCATTTTTAACATTTTATTAACATTAACCACTTAAATCTACATAATTAACACAACAAGAAAAAGGGAACAAGTATCTGTTAAATACTCACTATGAAAAAAAAAAGTACCTAATATGTTCTATGCTCAGTTCTAAGCTATCTCATTTGATCCTCTCAAGAATCTTGGACGATAGATGCTTTTATTATCCCCATTTTACAGTTGAGGAAACTGAGGCTGAGAAAGGTTAAGTGATAAACTAGTAAATGTCTGAGGCTGCTTTTGAACTCAGGTCTTCCCCACAGCACTCTATCTATTGCCCTGGGTATATCAGCTAAGAGTTCTAAGAACAAAGGCTCTTGAATTGAAAAAGGACTTTAGAGAATACCAAATCCACACCTCTTCCCTATTTCTACTTTTACAGAGGAAATTATAAGGAGAAATTAAATGACTTGTCCAAAATCTTTGTTATTGTTCAGTCCTTTTCAGCCCTGTCCATCCTCTCATGACCCCATTTGGAGTTTTCTTGGCAAAGATACTGGAGTGGTTTGCCATTTTCTTCTTCAGATTGTTTTACAGGGGAGGAAACTGAGGCACACAGGATTAAGTCACTTGCCCAGGATCACAAGCTGTGTCTGAGGATAGATTTGAATGACAAAGATGAGTCACTGACTGCAGTCCAGACATTCTGTGCACTATGGTTATCTATGTGCCCTGTGCAAATTATAGAACATTATGGAAAGTAAAACAGAAGTGGTGACTTGACCAGAATCAAACTGTCAGGAAATAGTTGAAGGTGGATGCAAAGTTTTTCCCACTACCCATCTACCCATTGCACCAAGCTGCCTCTACATATTCAGTACAGATGCCCAGTGTTTCATACTATCCCATTCTTGGGGGCAGGGAGGGGAGTGAACACATTCACATTTACTAAGGTACAATATGTTATTCTTCCCAGAAGTACATACATTTTAAAAGAAGACCAGAGGGAAAGGGCAACGACTAATTTAGAAGAATGAATGACTAATGGTAAGATTTCAGGCAACAGTAGGAGTTATAATACTCTTTTGGTGGGGAGAGGATGCCCCCTCAAATATAATCCCACGTATGAAGAGCCTGTTCTTTCCAGTTGATGTTACTTGGCAGGGCCCCAAGACAATAGAATGGGACAAATGGGTTGTGTGGCAGTGACATTCACAGGACCTAGGTTTAAATTCTGCCTCTGACCTCTATGGGGCTTCAGTTTCCCCATCTGTACAGAGAAGAGATTAGATTAGATGGCCTCTGAAACTCATGGGCTCTTAGATGAGGGAGGAGTCTATGGGTGTGGAACATTGCATATGAAGTCTGATTTTTTTTAGTGCATGGATTGGTCTTGTTGAATTTTTATTCTTTTCTTCCTAATTTTTTATTCTGTTATTAGATATGGCTTTTTGGGAGATAAGGAATGTGACATAAAACAAACAAAAAAACCAATAAAATTCATTTCTTAAAAACAAAAAGGTCTATGAAAGTAGGAAAGAAAGAACAAGAATAATAGATACTACCCAGGGTTGAGTGAGGTCCCATAGTGGAAGACCTGAGACCTGGGTACTGTACCAGTGGGGAAAAAAGATGGGGAGGGGTGAGGGATAGATCATGGAAAGGAGGTTGGAACAGCAATTAAAACTCCCTTTGTTTAATTCACATGAGGGATGAAATAGCTACCCAAAACAAACACCTCCTGCATAATTTCATGTTAGCGTGGGCCCTGTTCTTCCTCAATTATATGGGAAAGCGCTTTGTAAACTATAAATCACTATACAAATAGGCGGGGCTGCTGTTATTCCTCATGAGTTCATAATCAAGCTGTTTTTTTTCCTTCATGATCATTCTCTTCATCATTATCTGACATTACTCATAGACACGGATGGACTCCAGGCCATGTGCCACCCTCAGAATGCCTTCTGTCCTCTGGACAAATGGACTGGACAGGTGGAGCACTTAGACAACATCTTGTGGCTTCAGATTTCCCTAGCAAGTCCCTAAGTGGCTTGACCCTGGGTTTGAAAAAAAAAAAAAACCAAGTTGGAGAGGGGGTGACTCCATTCCCCTCGGGCCCCTCCCTCTGAGTCCTGAGGATCACTTGGTGATACAGGTGGGCATGAGCTGAGTGGATATTTCTGGTGGGAATGGGGTAGAGCACAAAACACTTGCTGGACTTGGGAAAACGCATCTGTGGCGATTGGGAAGAACTGTGTCGATTGACACAACCCTGGAACAATAGAGCTGGAAGGGACATAGTCCCAACCCTTTATCTTACACGTGAGGAAACTGAATCAGAAACTGGGATTTGCCACTATCTGAGGTCAGATTTGAACTCCCGAAGAGCCTTCCTGACTCCATGCTCAGTACTCGGCACACTATGGCACCGCCTAGCTGCAGCAATAAGCCACTACATCAGAAGGCACTCAACACCTTTAGTTTTGATGACAAAAACGATGAGTGAGGGGCTAGTACAGTACAGAAGGTCAGCAGGTGTGGATTTGGTCCCAGCTCTGTTGTGAGATCTTGGGCAAGTTCTCACTGTACCTGTTTCGTCATTTTGTGAATGAATTAAGGTTAAAATTTTACTAGATTCAATTCAATTTAGCCAGCATTTATTAGGTATTTTTTAATGTGCTGGGCAGAGGCCATGCAGAGACCCTTGGGGACAGCTGTAGAAACAGGCCTTCAGAGAGTTCAATTACTTACCCAAAGTATCTGAGGCAGAATTCAAAGTCAGGTGTTCCTGCCTCCAGGTCCAGCCCTCTGCTTACTGCACCACCACTAGACTCATTAGATCATAAATCTAAAACTGGAATAGATCTCGGAAGCCAGCTAATGAAACCTCCTTACTGAGGGTCCAAGGTGAAGGAGTAGTGACTTGCCTATAGTCACATGGGGGAATAAGCATCAAATACAGGATTTGAATCTAGGTTCTCTGGCTCCATAGTCAACCCCAGAGAAAGTAAGCTCAAAGATTAAGGTTCTATGTTTAATCTATATCAGATTGCTTGCTACCTTGGGTGGGGGGAGGAGGGAGAAAAATTTGGAACACAGTTTTCCAAAGGTGAATGGTGAAAACTATCTTTACATGTATTTGGGAAAATAAAATATTATTTTAAAATGAAGGTTCTGTTTCTCTTTTGTCTTTGCATCCCCAGCTCTAGCACAATGCCAGGAATATAGTAGGCACTAAATAAATGCTTATTGATGAACTGATTGACTCCATTGGAGTCTTTTTCAGGTTTAATATTCTATGATGATATGACTAGGGCATTTTGATGAAAATGAACTCATCTCTGAATTGGATCTTCTTAATTTGAATATTCCCCTACCAATCTGTGAAACACCACAGCCAGAACTAGCACAGCCTCAGCTCTTTCTCCCTGGCTGGTCTGTGTTTTGTGCAGAACTTTAAAAGGGAATCTGGTTTGAAGGGGAATGGAAGTTGGAAAAGTTCCTTGTTGGGAGCCAGCAAACTAGAAACCAGTCCTTCCAGTTTTAACCCCACAGTTGCTGCACACGGTCAGTTCAGTCAGAAACAAAGGACTATGGGAGCAGGGTGAGTGACAGGTCTGTTCTCATTTCCTTCCTGTAACTGCCTTGGTAACAGGATAGGCCAGCCAAACTGGGTTAAGACATTGGAAAAGACTAGCTCACCCTCCAATATGAACCTCTGGATTCCCGACTGCCAGATTCACTCTCTTTGGGACATCAGCAGGACATCTTCTCTTTAGCTGTTTCTGTCTGGGTCAGCAGCATTTGATGCCCTTTGGGGCTCAAAGGTGGAAACATAGTTCCCTCTTTCTTGCTTCCCTTAGCCACAGATACATTTACTCCAAGTTTCTTGCCAGATTCATCTCAAGCATTACCTTCTACATGACAGCTTCTCTGCTTCCCCCGCTCAAATGTTAGTATCCTCCTCACCTCTCCCTCTCTTATTTCCAACATTACAGGATTTAAGTAGGTAGCAGAGAGGAAATAGCTCTGGGCTTAGAGTAGTCAAGACCACAGTTCAAATTCTGCCTCAGACATTTGTCATTTATTCTTTCCTTTCAAAGAGGACTATTGACATCAGGGGGTGATGTCTTGACTTGCAAATGAATTGATTTAAGTGAGGCTGAGTTACACAAAGAGTTAGCCTCTCTTCCTGAGTCATCAAAATCCAGCAGCAGTTCAAGATTCAAGAAGATGGATGATGGCCTAGGATGACATGGAAGGAACCTTCAGATCCTGTTGTTCCCATCCACCCATCCCACAGGGAAAGTCTTCACATGCTTGGAGTAGACATCCCCCTCACTCACCAATGAGCTGGAGGGCTGTAAGTTACCTTCACCCTGGTTTACCTCACCTGCAAGAAGGTTTAACCTGGGTGTGGCTATTGCACATGCTGCTAGTAGCCACAGGTGAGAGCTAGGTAACAGGTGGACACCCAAAGTGGAAGAGCAGACCTGAAAAGGATCTTGCTGAAACGTCCTTGTACTAGAGGTGCTAGTCTTCCCTAAAGTCCTTCTAACACCTCCCCTTGGACATTTACCAGCTGTGTGACCCTGACAAGTCATTTACCCTCAGTTACTTCATCTGTGAAAGGGGAATAATCATAACACCCACTTCACATGGCTATGAAGTTCAAATAAAATATGTGAAAAATGCTTTATAGGGCAGCTAGGTAGTGCAGTGGATAGATCTCCAGCCCTGAAGTCAGGAGGTCCTGAGTTCAAATCTGCTCTCAGACACTCAGTGTTCCTAGCTGTGTGACCCTGAGCAAGTCACTTAACCTCAATTGCCTCAGGGGGTAAAAAAAGCTTTGTATACCTCAAATTCCTACATAACTTAAGCTGTTGCTATTACTATGTAATTATTTAATCTGCACCCATGCTATTTCCCCACAAAGATTGTAAACTCTCTGAGGGCAGGCACTTTCATTTTTGTCTTGGAATCCCCAGCTCTTAGTGCGATGTATGTCACAGAGTATACACTTAATAAATACCTTTTTGAATGAACGTACCCAGGGCACAAAGCCAGTGATCATGCAAAAAAGCAGATGATCAATTAGGCAGCCCAGATGTCTCTGAGGCACTGATTGAGGCAGGAAGAGTCACTGGAAAGAACCTCCAGGTGAACCATATTATATAATCCTCATTTTTCATCTCTAAGTACTTAGGCCTCTGCACCTGCTCTGGAGTTCATCGTCTGATTTTTATAGAAAATGCCACCTGCCCTGGGAGCTCCGATCTCTAAGTTAACTTCACCTCTCATTACATTTCCAACAACAGTTTTCTCATCCTAATTCTTAGCAAGACAACACTGCTCCAGAGGAAATGAAAAGCTAAGTGTATTCCCATCTATATTTCTCTTTCCCTAAAAAGAATTTTGGAAGGCAGTGTGATAGGGGAAAGAGATGGTTTTGAAGCCTGGATTCAAATCTCTCTCCTGACACATACTCTCTTGACCTAGACAAATCTTGATGTTCTAAGAAACCTCTCTATCATTCAAAGATTCTGGCTCCAGATCAATTAATTAATCATTGAGCACTTATTAGTTGCCTGCTAGACACAAGAGACACAAGCACAAGAATGAAACAATCTCTTCTTGAAAAGAATCTATGGTCTAATGGAGGAGATGACAAAAATGTGCCATGAAAATACAAATGTATATAAGGTAGTTTTGGGGAAAGTCACTAATTAACTGGCAGGAATCAGGAAAAGTTTCATGCAGAAGATGGTGCTAAGAGAGCCAGAAATGAAGAATGAAAGCCATCAGGTCCTGCCTTCTCATTTTATAGACAAATTTTGGACCTGAATTCAAATTCAGCCTCACTCATTTGCTGTGTGACTCTGGGCAAGTCACTTAACACTATCTACCTCACTTTCCTCAATTATAAAATGAATATCAACTCCCAGGAGTTGTGGTGAGGATCAGATGAAGTAATATTTCTATTTTTATTTTCTTTAATTTTAAAACTTTTTTCTTTTCAAAACATTTGCATAGTTTTCACTATTCATCCTTCCAAAACTTGTATTGCAAATTTTTTTCTCCCTCCTTTCTCCTCACTTCCCTAGATAGCAAATAATCCAATATATGTTAAACATGTGCCATTCTTCTATATGTATTTCCATAATTATACTACACAAAATCAGATCAAAAAGGAAAAAAAATGAGAAAGAAAGCAAAATGCAAGCAAACAACAAGAAAAAAGAGAAAATTCTGTTGTGGTTGACACTTAGTTCCCCCAGTCTTTTCTCTGGGTACAGAAGGCTCTCTCCATCCCAAGACCATTAGAACTTTCCTGAGTCATGAGATAATGTTTCTAAAGCATTTTATAAACCTTAGAGTTCTATCTAAATGCCAATTATTATGTTTACCACTAACAAGGAAATTTAAACAAGAAGTTTAAATGATCTGCTTGAAGTCACACAAGGAATCAGTTGCTCCCCAGATCTTCTCACTCCAGAAACAGTATTTTGTTTTTTTCATTGTACCAGCCTGGATCCTCCCAGTTAGTTTCCATAGATTGTGCTCAGATGATTTTAGAAACTGCAGGTATTTCTATGTTAATTGTTACGTTCTTACTAAGTGCTAATGAGATAATAATGAGATTTTGTGGGAAAGAGGGAAGTCACTACTCTGGACCAGAGTTGACGGCAACTGTCTGGAGACAACAGAATGTTACAAATTGGCGTCCACATCGTGGGGCAAGGACTTTTGCTTATCCTGACAAGGACTTATTCTGAGCCCTTCAGAGGAGCTAGATTGGACCATCGCAATTTGGCGCCTGAACAGGGACCGACATAATCCTGATTCCAGTGGAAAAGCCTCTGATCCAGATCTCAGTCTCTCTGACCCAGAACCGTGAGTAACAAGGAAACTTTGTTAAAGATTAAGTGAGCGTTCTAATAGATAAATAAGGAACTTAACTTGTTAAGGGCTAAACTAGCAATCTCTTATAGTGAAATGGGGCAAACACCTTCTGTTCAAGGAAAATGTTTAGAGAGCATCATCAAGGTTATGAAAAGCCAAGGATTGATTATAATTTTGGAGGAGATTACTGAACTTTTAAAAACTGTGAAGGTCATATGTCCTTGTTTTTCTCTGGAAGAAGAATTGGATCTAAATGAATGGGAATTAGTAGGAAAGCAATTAGGTGAATACTACAATTCCAAACCAAACTGAATTTCCAAAGATACACTTCATACCTACAATTTAATCCAAATGGCTTTAAAAATTGTTATTCTAAAGGAAGAGAAGAAGAAGCAAAATGGGGAGGTGTCAACTAAACTAGGTGAAAAGGATGAATCAGATAACAATGAAGTTAAGTACAATTCTGAGCAACAAGAGCATTTCCCATCTCCTCCCTCAATTAACCCTTCAGGGGTGGAGCAAGAAGGAGGAGGGGAAGAGGCAGAAACACAAACAGAATCACCTGTGAAGCAGCCTAAGCCTATGACAAGATTAGAAAAAGCATTGGTTAAAACTAAGAGAGAAGGACAGGATATAAGTGATTTTATACATGCATATCCTGTGATTGAAGAGATTGATCCTGTAGGCCAAAAAAGGAGAAAATATGCACCTTTAGATTTGAATAAAATTAAAGATTTGAAAAAAGGTTGTACCCTTTATGGGGCTACATCAGCTTATGTTAACATGTTACTAGATGGTTTGTCTTATGAAGTCCTAACCCCGAATGATTGGAAATCCATAGCAAGGACATGCCTAGAACCTGGAGAAAATTTGCTATGGCTTGCAGAGTTTCATGAATTATGTAAAATCCAAGTCAGATGCAATTTGGAAATAGGAGTTAACACACAATTCACTTTTGAGCACTTAGCTGGTGAAGGTCGGTATGGAGAGAATTCAGAACAGATTAATTATACCATGACAATATATGAGCAAATTGCTAAGGCTGCAATAAAAGCTTGGGGTGTCCTCCCTGGACAGAAAGATCGGGGAGAGGCTTTCACTAAAATAGAGCAAGGTCCCAATGAACCTTTTGTGGATTTTGTGGGATGTTTGCAAACTGCTGTCAAAAGAACTATTGGAGAAAATGCAGCTACAGAAATAATGACCAGATATCTGGGTAAGGAAAATGCCAATGAGATTTGCAAAATAATTATATGGGGATTAGACAAAGATGCTCCTTTAGAGGAGATCATAAGATGCTGTGCTACAGTGGGAACAAATGCTTTTTACACCCGGACTATGATGAACATGGAAAGACAGGGTCCCTCCTGGCAAGGAACTTCTAGAGAAGCTCGGCGATGTTTCCAATGTGGAAAAATTGGACATCTAAGATCTCAGTGTAAATATGGAGATAGAGTGAGAAGACAGGGTGAAAGAAGACCTAAAACCCCATGTCCAAAATGCAACAGAGGACTCCATTGGGCATCAGAGTGTAGAATAATTCAGGGAAATGGGATGAGGGGCCCATGTCCAGGACCCCAGGCAAAAAAGACTTGGGGCATGATGGCAGCTGATGTTACACCCAAAGAGCCTTTAGAAGGTCAGGACTCTGATTTGATCAACCAGCAGAAAAGCCATCACATGGCAGAAAGGGATTACCTGATAAGTCATCTAAAAGGCAATTAGATTGCAAAAATGGATTACACTTGGGGAGAATACAGGCCTTTTAAACCAACAGAGCTGTGTCCAGTGCAAACAACTCCAATGTAATTGCCAGATGATGAGGAGATTTAGAAAGTGGTAAATAGAAGGAAATTAGATAGGTTAACTGCTTGGGGGAGAGGGTTTGCTTGTATTTCTTCAGAAGGAGAAGGAATCAGATGGGTGCCAACGAGTCATATTCGCCTTGTCCATCAGAGAGAGATAGAAAAAGAGAAAGACCTCAAAACAAAGGAGGAAATCTAAGAAACATCTGACACTGAAAGAACATGGTTAATAAGAAGACTGTTAAAGAACTTTAAAAACCAGCAGGAATCATTGGATTTCCTAACACAAGATGAGACTAATGGACAATGGACTTATGGACATTTATAAATTCTCAATTTATGATTATTTGATCATGTTATTTGTCACATACTTCTAGCATGTATTATGTTACTATGTTACTATGTGTTTATGTAATCTATGTAATTATGTGTAATGTCTCCCATATTGATGGATTTATGTTTCAAGGTTATGACCACCCTATGTTCTAAATCAAAAGAAAGGGGGAGATGTTAGGTTCTTACTAAGTGCTAATGAGATAATGAGATATTAGGTTCTTACTAAGTGCTAAATCGGTACTTAACAATTCTCTAGTTCTGGCCTTTCCTGGGGAAGAGCTTGCTTGCATGCTTAGGAGGAGCAAGTTCATTGGTTGAAGTGATTTTTCCCAGAAGCCCTTGCATTATCCCACCCCCATTCTCTGGGAGGATAAAGAAGGCAGCTCTGGAGGAAAGAGGGAGTTTTTGTCTGGATGAGATTTGAGGCTGCTCTCTGCAGGAAGGGAAGTGGGCTCTCTATAGGAAGAAGAATCTGTCTGAGAGATTTGAGTTGGCACAGCAGATCTCCTCCCAGAGAGTGATCTGCAGCTTCTGGAGACAACGGCACATTGCAGTTAATCACTGTGCTGATCCATAAATCATAAACTGCTGCCTAAGCTACCCAGCCTTTTCTTTACTTTTTTTTTTTTTTTAAGTGTTCACAAGCTGTCAAGGAAATAGGAAGACAATAAAGCATTGTTTATAGACAGCTTTACTTGTCATTCAATGTCACTTAAATAAAAGGTCCGTAGTCTCAGAGAAGGGTGGAACCAAAACCAAGACTCAGGCCTCATAGGTCCCTGTGTTACCCATGATGTCTATTCATCTACATCCTTTCCTGAGTCTTTGAAGAAGAAAGCAGCTCAATAAGGACTCTTCCTTCTTCAATTAATCTGACAGGCTCCTGAGCCTCAGAGGAATTCCCTGGAAATTATAAGAAAAGGGGAGAGTCCCGGACATTTAACATTGAACTAATAAAATGCAGCGTTGACAAAACCATAACCAGGATTGCTTTGCTTCCTTAGCTTTTTGAGAAAAGGATAAAGGGGCAAATTAGGTATCTAGAAAGAATGCGAACTGAATTCTGTATGATAGGATAGCTAGACTTGGCCCCAAAGAAGAGATGGGAAAATATAGGGGCACAGTGTTCCAGTCCTGAAGTCAGAAGGCTCTGAGTTAGAATTCTGCCTCAGACACTTAACTAACTGTGTGACTCTGGACACGTCACTTAATCCTGATTGCCTCTAAAAAAAAGGAGATGTAACTCTTCTGTTCTTGGAAGAGGGTTAAGATGATAGCTAAGAAATGTTGTATTCCCAGGAGTTCTTAAACTTTTTCCACTAGGGATCTCTTCTTACCTAAGAAAGTTTTATGTGATTCCTAATTTTATTTATATAGATATATAAAATAGGCACACAAAGTAAACATTTAATGATAATAAATCATAATTTTGGGTCTTCCACATTCAATTATAAGACTCCATATGGAATCAAGACCCATAGTTTATGAAGCTGAGACATATTCTGAGAGGCCCAGGTGATAGATTGGTTAATTTTGCTGAATTATTTCCTGCACCCTCTTTCTCTTTTATTTTTTTTTTTTGTTGTTGTTGTTGAAATGGCATGGCTCAATAGGGAGGGAATGGGAGAGAAATAGGAAGCTATTAAAAATGTTTCAATAAGAATTGAAACAAAAAAAGTGAATACCAGATCTTCTTGGGACAAATTTCTTCCTCAAATTCTTAGGTGTCTGCTGTTGTAAGAAAAGCTCTCTCCCCTCGATATCATACTGCCTTCCAAATCCTTTTAGGATTCTAAAGAAAACCTTATCTAGTTCCAATGGTCTGGTGATGAAGAGATCCATGTGCACCCAGAGAGAAGACTATGGGGGCTGACTGTGGATCACAATATAGCATTTTCACTTTTTTGTTGCTTGTTTGCATTTTATTTTTCTCATTTTCTCCTTTTTGATCTGATTTTTCTTATGCAGTATGATAATTGTGGAAATATGTATAGAAGAATTGCACATATTTAACATATATTGGATTACTTGCCATCTAGAGAAGGGGTGAGGGGAAAGGAGGGGGAAAATTTGGAATACAGGGTTTTGCAAAGGTAAATGTTGAAAATTATCTATGCATATGTTTTGAAAAAAAAAAAAAAAGAGAGAGAGAATTTAGAGTTCAGCTTGTCCAACCCATTGGTGCCACTAGGGAAAAACAAGGTCCCTTTCTCTGATCCTTCATCAGAAGTCCAGTTTTATTGTTACCACTTCTGTTGGGCAGCCTGATTGTATGCTGACCACAAGGGTCAGTGAACAACACAGATCAAGAAATCTCACCATGTCCCACAAAGCTAGGTTCTTGGGAAATGGCTTGCTTTCCTTTTGCAGATTCAGTAACTCTCATGGCCTGGATATTTGGAGTAATGATATTTCCTTCCTGAGGACCACGGGCTTGAAGGAGCCATGCCTGAATCTGGAGTTGCTATTTGTTATGCTTCCCCAAATCCCATTGCTGATGGTGAAAATGATCAGCATTGACCTGTGCTTGTGTGTGTGTTGGGGATCACCCTGAAGGCAGGCTTTTCTTGTACATGGTACAGTGGAAAGAGCACTGAATTTTGTTTCAAGGGATCCAGCTTCATGAGATTATAGATTTATAGATTTTGCAGTAAAATGGACCTTCTAAGCCTTGTAGTTGACCCTCTCCCCACCTGATAGAGGATCAGAGAGTTTCCACGACTTGCTTTTGATGACATAGGTAGAAACTGGCAAATCCAGCATTGGAACCCAGGTCTTTTGCAGTGTTCACTATACTAGCCTCTTCTCTCTATACTAGTTCTCCAAAACAGCTCTTGTGCATCTTGGGCAACCCACTTAATCTGGGCAACTAGGAGGCAGTAGGTAGTACGGCCAGGACCTAAGTTCAGATCTACTCTCAGACACTCACTAGCTGTAGGACCCTGGACAAATGACTTCACTTCTGTCTTCCTCAGTTTCCTCAACTGTAAAATATGAATAATTATAGTACCTACCTCTCAGAGTTGTTGTGAGGATTGAATGAGATATCTGTAAAGTGCTTAACAAAGTGCTTGGTATAGAGTAGGTGTTTAATAAGTGCTTATTTCCTTCCTTCCTTTCTGAGCTTTAGCATCTGTAAAATGAGGTTAGCTGATCTCCAAGGTACTTTTTAGCTCTAAATACTAAGATCCCATATATAACCACTTGTTCATTAGGCCATTTTTCTGTTTATTTTGGGGTACCCAAGGTCCTCTTCCTGGCCAGCAGAGTCCAGCCTGACAACAGAATGAGCTCGAAAATCCACCCTAGGCCCTGTTATGACACATTGTTGAGGATTACACCGTCTGTAGTTGCAGGATTTATTAAAGCCTCTTGGCACCTTAGGGGAAGAACCTTCTGCTCTCTACCTGTCTCCTCCCCAGATCTTTAACAATGCCTTCCCTGTCCTTGCTTCCTGGCATGGCTCTCGTGCCCTGCCTGTTTGCTCTCTCTGCTTGGCACTGCCTTCTCATCGCTCATCCCTTCCCTGCTGTCGGGCTTGTCCAGCAACCACTCTGCCCATCTGTTCTCTGCCTCTTAGGGTCCAGCTGCTGCTCAGCTTGTCCTCCTGATGCTTGGCACTCCACAGCCACTGCTGCTCCATTTACCTGCTAGTATCCAGCTGTTTCCCAGTTGCTGCCCAGCTTCTTATGCTTGGAATTGGCATTTCATCTACCCAGAGAGAAAATTCCCAGGGTTGGAGTCACCTTTCAAGAGTCAGCATGCTGGAAGGACCCTCACTGCCTGGGCATTTCCTTCTTATGTGGCCAAAAGTCTTGAGTCACAGACATCAAAGTTGGGGACCTACCTGCCTACAGGGGGGAGAACTGTGTTTCTGAGATTCTTTTCTCATCTGTATTTTACTACTTGTGTTAAAGCTAGAAGGGAAAATAGAGGCCATTTAGGCAAAGAATTGGACTTAAGCTTAAATCCTGTCTCAGCCATTTATTAGCTGTTGGACAAGTCATTTATTTCTCTCCCCTCCGTTTCCTCATCTGTAAAATAGTTATTGAGGGCCCATAGCCCACAGGATTGTGTGAAGATCACATGAGATACCATGTATAGAAAGTGCTTTACAAACCTTAAAATGCTCTATTATTGTTAATCTAACCTCTTTGTTTTATGAATAAGGAACTTGAGATAGTGATTTACACAGTCACACTGGTAGTGAAGAGCACTTTGTTTCTTTGCAGGTGACCACTGATACTCACACCTATATGAATCAGAGCTGGACAGACTACTGCCTCCTTTAGCTTCCTCAACACTGACTCCTACTGGGTCTCCTCCTACCTGCCTGACTAATCCTCATCTTCCTTTGCTGGATTACCAGCCAATTCTTGCCCCCATAGTTCAGGTGACTCACAGAACCTCTTCTCTGTCTACTTTCCTTCCTTCAATGAGCTTATTGTCACACGGGTTCTAATATTATCAGTATAGAGGTAATTCATAGGTCTATACCCTTAGCTTTGCTTCTCTCCTGAGCTGCAAGTCTATGTGACTGCTGGACATCTTCTAATGTCTTATAGGTATCACAAACCAAACATAGATCAGCATCTTAGAGATCTAAGATGTGGAGCTGTGGGGAGGGAGCGCCTATTAGGCATGGGAGAGAACATCTGTGAATTCCTAAGAAAGATGGTTAGCCGAGTTCAGGGAAATGCTACTAGTCTAGTTTGGCTAGAATATTGACTTTGGTATGGAGAGCAGCTAAGAGGTGCCATAGTGCATAGGGTGCTGGCCCAGGAGTCAGAACCACTCATCTTCCTGAGTTCAAATTTGGCCTCATTCCCTTTTTAGCTATGCGATCCTGGGCAAGTCACTTAACCCTGTCTACCTCAGTTTCCTCCTCTGTGAAAATGAGCTGGAGTAGGAAATGATCTATCACTCCAGGATCTCTGCCAATAAAACCTCAAATGGGGTCATCGCATATGACTGAAACAACTGAACAACAATGTTAGTAGAGAAAATTCCCTCAGCCACAAATTGCCCATACCCATGAAATCCAAGGCTTATTTTTGAACTTAAGATCTTAGATTTATCTCTGGAAGGGATGTTATCCCCTTGTTTTACAGTGGAGGAAAGGGAGAGTTGAAATTACTTATCCAAAGTTATGCAGCTAGTAAGCTAGGATTTGAGCCAAGGTTAGTAGACTCCAAATCTATAACTCTCCAATATCATGCTGCCCATATTGTTTCTTTCCTCCTCCCCTAAGATACAAGTTCCTCGAGAACAGGGACTGTTCCATTTTTGTCTTTATATTTCTCTGAACTTAGCCCAATGCCTGGCCCACATTGAAAGCTTAATAAATGTTTGTTTAATTGAATTGATTCATCCCTTGCTACTCCCTCATTTTATGATGAGGAAATTGAGACTTAGAGAGAGAGTGATAATTTCCTTCCCTCCTTCCTTCCTTCTTTCTTTCCTTCCTTCCTTCCTTCCTTCCTTCCTTCCTTCCTTCCTTCCTTCCTTCCTTCCTTCCTTCCTTCCTTCCTTCCTTCCTTCCTTCCTTCCTTCCTTCCTTCCTTCTTTCCTTCTTTCTTTCCTTCCTTCCTTCCTTCCTTTCTTCTTTTCTTTCTTTCTTTTTTTTTTTTTTTTTGTGAGGCAATTAGGATTAAGTGACTTGTCCACAGCCACACAACCAGTAAGTGTTAAGTTCTGAGACTGGCTTTGAACTGAGGTCTTCCTGATTACAGGGCTATCTAGCTGCCCCTGAGGGTAATATTTTAACACCATAAAATGGTTTATTGGCAGGGCCAGGAATAGAACTCATGGCCCCCTTCCATTTCACTGAGACTGCTTCTCCTGGATGGGTGATGTCATTTTGGTTCTCTCTGAGTAGGAAGAAACCTCCCAAAGAACAATATGACTGGAGGAATGCATCCAGGCCCTGGTGCCTGAGCTAGTTAACATTCTGCTGCCACAGAACCTTTAGGAGATGGGAATAAGGACATGATTGGACTGTTCCATAGACCTGGCACAATGCTCTATAGTATCGTTACCCTTTTCTATTCTGGGAAAATGGACTTCAGGACTCACTAGCCTTGTTGGTCTTTGTCAAAGTGGCCTCTTGCCTAAGTCTGATTGTTGCAGGTGTCAGTCATCCAGACTTTTTGTATCCTCAAGTTCAGCCCAGTGCCAGGAACATAGGAGGCATTTAATATCTGCTTATTACTTGATTAATAGATTCTCCAATCTAATGCCTGGCACCTAGTAGGCACTTGATAATATACTTATTGCCTGACTGATTGACTGAAAGACTCCCCAGGGTCCTTTTCCAGGACCAGTAGGGGAAGGTGAATATCCTACCAGGGGATAGCTGACAAGGAGAAACCAATCTCACGCTTCCAGGTCTATATCTCCTATGGGAATCTCAGGGAGTTCCCTTAACTTAGATTCCTGGCTCTGATATCTTATGGCATTGGAAATCAACAAATACAACTCCCTCATTTCACAGATGAGGCTACAGCTCCAGAGAAGTTAAATGACTTGGGTAGGATCACAAAGTTAATACATGAAATGGGATTAGAAGCCAGGTCTTTAGTTGTTTCAAACACAGATCTGACCACATTTGCTCTCTTTTCCTCCTCCAACTCAATAAATCCCAATGGATCTTAATTACTTCTGAAACTAAATGCAAACAACTTTGGCATTCTAGATCTTCACAATCTAGCCTACCCTACCTTTCTTGCATCAATACAAATTGGTCTACTCTCTGAACACTGAGATCTAGCCAGTTTGCTGTTTCTCACACACAATATTCCAGTCTATGTCTTTTCCCAGGCCCAAAGCTAGAAATGAAGTCTTTCCCCAACCCTGCCATTTTAAGACCCCCTATTTTCTATCACAAGTCTACACAAATGCTACATCCTAAATGAGGCTTTCCCTATCACCTCAGTTGTTAGGGAATCTCCCCCCAAAATTTTCTACTTCAAAATTATTCTATTATCTGTCCATGTTATCGTCCCTATAGAATGTAAGCTATTTCAGTTGAGTCTATTTCATTCATGTAGTATATCATCCTTCATTGATACTTAATAAATGCTTGGTGATTAATTGACTAATCAGTAGTCAAACATTTTTAAACACCTTACTTCTCAAATCCCCAATTTCCTCATTTGTGAAACTGGAATGAACTTGTCCAATCTACTTCAAAGGCTTATCTTGAAGAAAGTACTTTGTAAACTATAGAGTACTATGAATGAATGAGTGAGTGAGTGAAAAGCATTTATTAAACACATGCTTTGTGCCAAACCTGTGCTAAATCCTGGGATGCAAAGAGAAAAGTAGCCTCATTCCTGCCCTCTGGGAGCTTGCATTTAGGACATATACCTTAAACCATCATAATCATTAATTCTGGTTCTAGATCATATTCCTGGGGTTTTCAGGCTGAACTGAAGGCCCAATTCCCTAGCAAGTTTCCCTGGCTCTCAGTGGCAGGATATGTGGACCCAAAGCATGAGCACTGTACCCAGGTATTTTAGACCCAGGACAGATGATGATGACTGCATTGCTGTAGCCTAGCTCCTCTGCTGAGCTCCAAGCGTTTGTAAACATGAGCTCATTGGTGCTTACAAAACCCCTGGGAGAATCAGGGGGAGGAGGGGGTCATTAACACAGCGTCAGAGACAAAGCCAGAGGAACAAATGGGGATGAAATGTGCTCAAATTCCCACTGCAGTGTGGACTAGAACCCAGGTATCCAGCTTCCCAGCACAGCACAATATTAACTAGGTCACGCTTCCTCTCTTGCATATCCCAGCAGACTCAGGATTGAGGGAGAAACACTTTTCTCCAGAGAGGGACAGATGGGGACCTATTAGGGAAGAGAAAATGCTTTATCTGCCCCAAAGGGGAACATTTCTATAAAAGGACCAGGTGTTGAAGGCTTTGGCATAGCAGGAACAAGAAAGGTAGTCCAAGAAAAGTGATTCCCTTGAACTCCCTGGCTCCTGCCTGGCTTCCATGATGCTAAGGTGGTCCCTTTAATCATAGAATATTAGCATCAGAAGAGATTTTCAGAGTTATATTGTAGCTCATTTGTAGCCCCTGAGTTTTACAAAGGAAACTGAGGCTACAAGTAGTTAAATGATTAGCCAGCTCTGTGAAGAATCAGAATAAAACCCTGCCTCCTATTCTGTTTCAGGCTCTTTGCCTTATCTTGCCTTTGTATTTCCATTCCAAAGTTTAGCACAAGGCTTGGTACTTTGTAAGTCCATTAATTAGTCAATTAATCACCAAGCATTTATTAAGTACTGATTATGGGCCTGACATTCCAGATACAACAACATAAATGAAATAGTCTGAATTGACAGAGCTTACATGCTATAAGGAAGATAACATAAGCATACAATAGTGCTTAATAAATGCACTTTTGCCAGTGCACCTTGACAGGTAGAATCTTAGGAGAGCACCCACCTTTTCTCAAACCCTACCCCTCAGATCTCAGCTGGACTGGGACCAAATCCCCATTCAGAAACCCACCCTACAGCTATGGGAAGGCTGCAGCCACTGGTACCACAGGCTTTTAAAGGTTAAGAGGGTTCTGTCAGATCTTGCCCTTTCAAGTTGGCCAATCAGAATTGGCCAAGGGGTTGGCAGGGAGAGGGAGTGGCAGGGAGCCAGGTGAATATAGTACCTGAGTCCAAACTCCTGCATCCAGGATTCTTCAGGGATCTCACTGTCTAATTCCTCCAGAAGGGCTCCTAGACTGGATGTAGAAGAGGCTGGACTACTGTGCTTCCTGCCCCTGAGCTCAGAATGCCAGGTTCTTGGAGAGAAGCTTACCTGGGACACTATCGGATCAGGCTCTTCTTGGCCCCTATTTTAGCAGCTGGGGCCCTTACAGCTCTCTGACTGCAGGCTGCTGCTTGTCTTTAACCCAGGAAACAGCCCTCCCTTCAGGCAAAAGAAAAAGAAAAAAAAATCTCAGTCCTTTCCTCTCTCAGCTTCTTTCTAAAGCTCCTGGTTTGCTGTCATCCTGTCTCCATATGCAGAGATCCTCCCTCCAGCTGCTTACTCACCGGCACTAACTTGCTGCCAGCTGCTGTGGAGGAGGGCAGAAAGGGGATGGCGCCCCCTCTCTCTGGCACATGCCAGGGGTAGGTACCTTGGGGGCTGAATACTCTAACAGCAGGTAGAGGTCAGAAATTTTGCTTACTGCTAGCTCTAATAGAAAGTTCTGGGCTCTTAATATCAGGTGAGAATTTCCTATCTTGGAAATAAAGTAAGTTAGGGATGCGTCTTGGGACCCCTTTTATTGCAACATAGTAGTGTGATTAGTGGAGAGGATAAGATTTAAGTGCTGAATGATGTTCAGGGAGTCAAGATTCCAGGGGAGAAAATGTTGTGGGTTTCCCCCCCCCGCAGATGCCTTAGACTGAACGTGTGCATTGACGGTACCTAGTGTACTATTTGTCCCTGTGAGGAACATACCATGGGGCCTCCCATTTTAATGCTCCCAAGTGGAAAAACTGCTGTACTGAGTCATTATAAATTCAATATCCCTTTAGACCCAGATCTATGGTGAATGAGGCTAGACCCTGGATAGGCAAGTGTTTTTTGTTTTTTTCTCTGTAATACTGACCAAATCTAGTGTAGTGCAGTGGAAAGAGCATTGACTTTGGAGTGAAATGTTATTCTTCAGTCGTGGCTTTTTATTATCCCATTTGGGATTTTCTTGGCAAAGATACTAGAGTGAAAAGAGGTGATGAGCAGAAAAAATTTAAAAAGTCCTGCTATAGCCACTTTGTCACCTACCTGCCCTGAAGTGAGATGGTCCAGGTTCAAATCTGCCTACTTCTGCAATTTTAGCCAAACCTCAGTTTCCATGGGTCTCAGATTCCTCCTCTGTAAAATTAAGGGGTTGGTCTAGGATTACTAAGGACTCCTAAGAGCAGCAGCATGGAAGAGTGGATAGAGCACTGGAATTAATATTCGGATAGATCTGGCTTCATATTCCATTTAAAACATTCAATACATGTGTGATCAGAGACAAGTCATCTAACTTCTGGAAACTTTATCTACAAGATGAGAAGGTTGGATTCAATGGCTTCTAAGGTGCCTTCCAATTCTATATCTATCGCTCTATTCCCCTTCCAGCTTTCAATCCATAATTCTGTGATCCTGATTGAAGCCACCCATCCTGCTGTCATTCCAGCCCCTTATGTGGCCTTCCAATGTTAGTACCAGAGACCTGTGATATCCCAGTGTTTATTGGGATAGAGCCCTCATGGAGTGCCCCATTGTTTCACCTGACCAACCTGCTGCCCTTGGCAATTCCACACTTAAAAGTTTTACAAAGATATAGATAGATAGATAGATAGATAGATAGATAGATAGATAGATAGATAGATAGAGATGTTTCTGTCTCTCTGTCTCTGTCTCTGTCTCTCTCTCTGACTGTATATCTTTGCCTCTGTCTCCTTTCTCTGACTCTCTCCATATGTGTGTGTATCCACACCCCACTGCCAACCCTCATTTCTACCCCCAGCCTCCAGAAATGGGTGCTTTCGTCTCACACTTCTCCTTGTGAGGGTATATTTATATACCCTCACAGTTACCCCATGAGGTATCACCTACCCATTTTACAGATAAAAAGATTGGGGCTCAGGGCAGTTGACTTGCCCATGATGGTTCAGCAAGTATGCTACTGAAGCAATTTTCAAACGTGTCTTCCTGCACCCTACTCCCAATACCACACTGATTCTCTCTATAGAATCTGGTTCATAGAAGAAACAGTCCATTGGGAAAGGAGATGAAACCTCCTGAGCTGCTTGCCAGATCGGGTGGAAATTACCCTTCTTTTCCCAGAATTAGAATTAATGAAATGCACACACCCCACCCCCTCCCCTTCTCCGGCAGCTTTCAAAGGGACAGAAAGAGAAAGTCACCATACCTGCCATTTGACTCTGCTAATTCTCTTCTGATCAGAGACACCCCAGGGCCACACAGCGCGTCCGGAACCACTGGTCCAGAAGAGCCCCACCGGTCATTTCATCCTCTTGGTACCCAAAGGGGGAAGGAGGGCGGGAAGGGGAGAGCTCTGATAATTGCTCCAAGTTTTCCAAGCGAAAAAAATCAGATCAAATTAAGAATTTAAAAAAAAAAAAAAAAAAAAAAAAAAAAAAAAGGAGGCACATAATCTAGGGGTGAGTCAGTCCCCGCTCTCTTGCTTAGTCACCTGGATTGCACGTTAAGGATGGGAAAGAGAACGCCCTGCTGCCCCCTCCCCCCAGCCTTCCTCCTTCTCCTTCCCGCTTTTGACTTAAAAAAGGGAGAGCAGCAGAAGGGGTAAGGCTTCACAAAGCCCTCGCCTCAGACACGTAAGGCTCTCCAGCCGATGAAAGCAGCCGCCTGCCCGGGAACCCATCACGGCTCTCCCCATGTTTCCCCAGAACGCACAAGCACCCGTGGCTCTCTCAATTAAATCATCGGGCTCGTTTTGGGGGCACCAAGTCTCTCCAACGTTGCTTGGCAATTTCGATATCGTCGGGAGTTGCCATGGGGAGAAGGGTGATGTCATTGACACAAAAAACCCCACTGAATTTACAAATATGCCGGGGCTGAAGCTATTTATAAAAGCTCGAGTGTTTAATTTATTTGTTTATTTTAAGCCCCCCTCCCTTTCTTTGTTGGGGGAGGGGAAGCTCTTCTGCCCATAGACTCCCCACCCCCACCCAGCCATCAGAAATGGGCGCTCTTGTCTCACACACCTGGCCCTTCCGAGCTGCCCGGTTTAGACTTCGCAGCATGCAATCTACAGATCTTGGCTTGAACTCCTCTCACTGGTTTATTATGGGTTTTCCCCCTTGAAGTGGTAGGAGGTGGAGCTCTAGGTAGGCTGAGGTTCTATCCTCAGTTCTATCAAGGATGAGAAACTAATCACTCCCATCCCTGTTTCCTATTTCAAAGATCAGGACATGTGTGTGTGTAAAGCACAGTGAGATGCTTAATTGGAAAGTGAGTTACCCCTGAGCCTCAGTTTCCCCATCTGTGAAATATACCCCCCCCCCATTTCTAAAACATTTCCTCATTACAAAAAAAGAGTTAATACTAAGACCCATTCCAGCACTATAATCCTGAATGTATTTAAGAAGCTCAGATTAGAACCCATTCTCTTTGTGAGAGAGGAATCGTGAGGGGGAAATTCAGAAGCCATTCAGTCCCACTCCATTTTATCCATCAGTTTCTCCAACTGTGAAAAGAGGGAGTTGGACTACATGTTCATTGAAATTTCTTTTAGTTCTAGATCCATGAATTTAAGAAAATTAACTTACCTTCTTCCCCACCCTGTCCTAACCCCTTCTGTCTTCTTTAGAGTTCCTAGTTCTGTGAAGGTCTCACCATCCGCTCAGGATTTTAACCTTAGTGATATCCTTGATTTTTCCTTCTTCATTCTCCTCCTATCTAATCAGTTATTAAGTGGATTATGCCTTTATGACTTTTTCCAAACTCTTCCCCTCACACAGCCCCTAGCCTAGAGTTCAAACTTCTCTAATTACTTCTTAGCTATCTCTCCCAGCTTCTAGTCTCCATACCTTCTCCAAGTTGTCTTCTACACAATGGCCAAAATCATCTTCCTAAAGCTCAGGTCTGACTGTGTAATTTCACTACTGAAAACCCCATTATTTCCAGGATAAAATATAGACTCCTTAGCCTGGTGTTTCAGGTTTCTCACAATCTGGCTTCATTCTACCTTTTATAGTATTTTCCTTCACACATTCTTCATGCCATCCAAGTTAAATCAACAACTATTCCCAGAACTGGACATCCCAAATCTTAATTTCAAGCATTAGCTCAGGCATGGAACCTTCCATCTCTAAGAAACATCATTTTTCTTTAAAGGTTAACTCAGGAGTCACCTTCTCCATGAAACCTTTCTGGCTCTCCATGTTTTTTATTCTTTCCTTCCCTTTTCAAATTATCTTGAATTTTTTCTTCTGGAGATGTAGAATTCAAGCAGAATACCAGTAGAATGAATACAAGTTCCATAAGGTGAGCGCCTGTCTGATTTTTTCTTTGTTTCTGAGCAGAATGCTTTGTATATAGGAGGCACTTCATCAATCTATTCAGTGTTGTGACTTCAAGAATTGTCTTTATGTTAGCAAATCTCCAATTCTATTCTCCATCTTTCATCCAGAATGCAGTAACTCCACATTTCCTGGTTGGTAGAATTTTCCATTCAGATGTTTAGCCAACTTAGAAGACAACATATTTAAAACAGACTCAACTTCCCCACCAGTCATCTCCCTTTTAACTTCCCCATTTCCATTATTGACCTATTATTCTCCTCTTAGTTTCAAGGTTTGAAGACTCAGAGCTATGTTTGAGTCTTTTCATTTCCTTTTAATATCCAAGCAATCACCAACTCCAGTTGATTCTTTCTGCAAAATCTCTCTTGGATGTTTCCTTCTTCCTTCCTACTGCTGTGGTTCTCATCACACAAGCAGCCTATCCTGACTGCCTCTCAGCAGTCACAAGAGACCTTTCTGATTCAGTCTCTCCTCCAATCTTACACATTCACTCCTAGGAGGAATTTCCCTAAAATATCATTTTTATAATTTTACTCCCCCATTTAAAGCCTCACAATGTTTCCCTATTGCCTATTGCACTGAATAAAAATCCCTCTGTCTAGTATTAAAGATTCTCTATAACATAAGGAACTCTCCTTTTCCATTTTCCCCACTGATCAACCCTCTCCTCCCCAACCCCAGACTGGCACTCCCAAAGTTTGGTATCTAAGTCACCCCTCTTTCTTGTTTTCTCTTCTCCAACCATCATATTCCCATGTCCATTACTTCCCACTCCCCTCTTTCCTGATTCCTGGAATCGGGGAAGATGAGAAGTCATAGACTATTAGCTGATGTGCAGGGGCTCAGGCTGAGTTAGAAAACTGGTTTCTGCCTCTTTGGGGCAAAACTGCCCTTCCATGGCAGCCTCAGTTTTGTACAATGCTCAACACATGTTTTCCTGATTCCTTTATCATATGCAAACTCAAATAACATTGAAAAATGCACGCATATTATATGTATATACATACCTATACACTATATATATGCAAGTATTTAATTAGTTATTCCATACACCTGCATTTAATATTTCATTCATAGCCCAAGGTACCTTGTCCAATGCTAGGGACAGGGAAGATCTTGTTAACATTTACTTACTGGTCAATTGATCAGGCTCAGACTACCACTGTTCAATTCTGCCCTTCCCTACAGACACAAAATATTTTCTCCATGATGGAAGAAGGGACTGAAGGGAAGGAAATACACATTTTTGAATTAACTGAAGTAAATCTCTTTTGACTTAATCCTCTGAAACGAATTCAAATCTTCATAAATAATCAATAAGCATTTATTAAGTATCTACTAGGTATCAGACTTTGAAGATGTAAAGACAATAAATGGAAAAATTCTTATTCACAAAAGCTCACATTTTACAAGATATACTTGTTATATAAGAAGATATAATGAAGAGAACAGAGACATATGTAAATATAGAGAGAATAAATATAAAGATAATAAAACACAAACAAGTATGAGACAGATCTCTAAACTATTTACATACGATTGAGCTTTTTGCCCTAATCTATTGATTCAATAGTAGTTGTAGTAGTAATAATAATCAGAATTTATAGAGTATTTTTAGGTTTGCAAAACATTTTATGAATATTATTTCTATAACACTGTGTGTTGTCTTTATAATCTCATATGAGTAAGTTCACTACTAATCAATGTAAACGCAATGCATTGTAGTAGAAAAAGTCCTCTCTTTAGAGTCAGGGGATTTGGGTTTAAAGCGATATTTTTCACTTAATAGAAACATAAGCAGAGCCAGAAATTGAACCCAAGTTTTCTGACTACAAATCTATGGCATGGGAATCTTTTCTTTCTTTTTTTTAAAAAAACAAATGTTTACTGATTTTTTTTTTGTTTTACATTTCAAAATTTGTTTTCTCTGCTTCTCTTCATTTTGAAGAGTCATATATATGACTTTTTTTTTGACAGTACATATGCATGGGTAATTTTTTACATTAGCCCTTGCACTCACTTCTGTTCTGAATTTTCCCTCCTTCCCTCCACCCCTTCCCCTAGATGACAGGCAGTCCCATACATGTTAAATATGTTATAGTATATCATACATACAATATATATGTGCAGAACTGAATTTCTTGTTGCACAGGAAGAATTGGATTCAGAAGGTAAAAATAACCTGGGGAGAAAAACAAAAAAGCAAACAGTTTATACTCATTTCCCAGTGTTCCTTCTCTAGGTGTAGCTGATTCTGTCCATCATTGATCAATTAGAACTGAATTAAATCTTCTCTTTGTTTAAGATATCCACTTCCATCAGAATATATCCTCATATAGGTATTGTTGTTGAAGTGTATAATGATCTCCTGGTTCTGCTCATTTCACTCAGCATCAGTTGATGTAAGTCTCTCCAAGCCTCTCTGTATTCATCCTGCTGGTCATTTCTTACAGAACAATAATATTCCATAACATTCATATACCACAATTTACCCAATCATTCTCCAATTGATGGACATCCATTCATCTTCCAGTTTCTAGCCACTACAAAAAGGGATGCCACAAACATTTTGAGAGACATTCTTTATAACAAATAATTTTTCTTAAGTAAAAGAACATCAAAGGATATGAACAGACAATTTTCAGATGAGGAAATAAAAATTATCTGTAGTTACATGAAAAAAATGCCCTAAATCACTATTGATTAGAGAAATGCAAGTTAAAACAACTCTAAGGTCCTACCTCACACCTCTCAGGTTGGCTAAAATGACAGAAAAGAAAATTATAAATGTTGGAGGGAAATTGGGAAAACTGGAACATTAGTGCATTGTTGGTAGAGTTGTGAAATGATCTGGAGAACAATTTGGAACTATGCCCAATGGTTGAGTAAGTTATGGTATACTAATATAATAAAATATTATTGTTCTATAAGAAATGATGAGCATGTGGATGTCAGAAAACCTGGAAAGACTTACATCAATTGATGCTGAATGAAGTGAGCAGAACCACAAGAACATTGTTCTCAGAACAGAAAGGTTGGGTAATGATCAACTATAACAGACCTAGCTCTTCTCAGCATTGCAGTGATCCAAGGCAATTCCAATAGACTTGGGATGGAAAAGGCCATCCATAAACAAAGAGAGAAGTGTTGAGAATGATTGCAGATTGAAGCATATCATTTTCATTTTTTAAATGTTTTTTACTTTCTCATGTTTTTCCCCTTTTGTTATGATTTTTCTTTCACAATATGACTTGATACGAAAATATGTTTAACATGATTGTACTTTTGTAACCTATATCGGATTACTTGCTGTCTTGGGGAACTGGGAGATAAGGGAGGGAGAAAAATTTGGAACTCAAAATCTTACTGTTGAAAACTATCTTTACATGTAATTGGAAAAAATAGAATACTATTTGTGGCGACCGCATTAGGACCCTGAGTACCTTAGAGTCAGCTGGAGTCAGGATAAGCAAAAATCTTTATTCTTGGTCTTTAGCACTAGAAGTGAAGAGAGAGGGGACAGGGGACACATAGGATCTCTGCAACCTCACCTCATTGTCTCTCAATGAAGTGACTCTGGCTAGTCTCACTGCACCTCCTAGTCCCTCCCACAATTCTCTGTATACACTACACATTTGCTTTTTTTTGTTTTAGAACACAGGAGGTCACACCATCCCTGACTTCTCAGGAAAGGAGATGAAAACACCGAAAAGGAGGTGATCACACCTTCCCTAACATCTCAGGAAGGGAGATGAAAAGCACCAAAGGGAAGTGGGGATTGCTGGCGGGTTTCTGGGTTGAAGGGTCTTATTAGAGACAGGTATGCACAAACCCATTAGCATGGGAGGTATTACACAAGCACATAGCAATAAGGCACAGGCTATTAGTGATAACTTCCCCAAAGCCAGTGCAGGCTCAATGTGGTGTAACAAACATGAGTTGTACATGCAAGTAGTGATATAATAAAAGATATGAATCAACACGGTGTTGTAAAAGATTTCCAGAAATTCTAGGAGGGTATGTAAATAACAATTACACATATGCCTTCTTCAGCAGTCAAGAGATAGTCTGAAACCAATCTATTGTCCATTGCTTCACGTTTCAGGGAATCCAATCATCCCCGCAAGTGTTTGAAGTCCTGTAAGAGTCCTTTTATGTGTTAGGGAATCCAATGATTCCTGCAGATTTTGAAGTCCTGCAACAGTTTTATCATTTCTCAGAAAATCCAATGATTCCTGAGGGTTTTTAAGTCCTACAACAGTCTTATCATGTCTCAGAGAATCCAATGATTCCTGAGAGTTTAGAAGTCCAACAACAATCTTTTCATGTCTCAGAGAATCCAATGATTCCTACAGATTTTGAAGTCCTACAACAATCTTTTCATGTCTCAGGGATTCCAATGATTTCTGAGGATTTTGAAGTCCAACAATTTTTGATGTCCATGAGTCAAATGCCATAGCTGCCATGCTCTTTCAGTGGTGGGCACAGTCAGCAATGGAACCACCCAATGTTTCTTGGGTCTTCTCCTTCGTTTCAAGGGTCTGCTCCATCTCTCTCTGATGGACAAGGTGAATACGGCTCATTGGCAGCCATCTGATTCCTTCTCCATCTGTAGAGATACAAGCAAATCCTCTCCCCCAAGCAGTTAACCTATTTGGTCCCTTCCATTCACCACTTTCTGGGTCTCTCCACATCATCTGGCAATTATCTAAAGATAGTGGAGCTGCTCGCACTGGACACCCCTTCTGGAGAGTTATAAAGCCTGTCTGCCAGAGCCAGTGCATCTTTGTCAAAAATCAAGAAGTTGATAGTATAAAGAGTTAGATCTAGAAGTTCTCTAGGGTTACCCATGGCTCCCCCTTTCTTTTGTTTTTGGAGGAGTGTCTTAATGTCTCTGTTTCTCCTCTCTATTATTTGCCTGTCCTTGAGGATTAAAAGGTATGCCAGTGGTGTGTAAAATCTTATACTGTGCACAAAAGTGTGCAAAATGTTTAGAAGTATATGCAGGTCCATTGTCAGTTTTTATTGCTTGTGGCACACCCATAATTGCAAATGCTTGTATAAAGAATTCAGTGACCACTTGGGCTCTCTTTTGCTGCTGGTATTGCAAAAATGAATCCTGAAAAAGTATCTACTACAACATGGATAAAAGACAGATGACCAAAAGATTTATAATGGGTCACATCCATTTGCCAAATTACATTAGGTCTCAAACCAAGAGAGCTCTTCCCAGGAGAGAGTGTAGGAGTGTGGAAAGGAATGCAAGCTGTACAGGCTTTGAGGACCTTTATCATTGTAGTATTCACATAGTTGATCTCCTACCAGTTTCCAATTATCTGCCCTTATATCTTCTTCCTTTAAGAACCAAGGAGATGTGTATTCTAATGTACCCAAGAGTCTAGCGATCTGCAACCAACTTATAATTAAGCCTTGTCCCTTGATCACCTTAAGCATGCTTTCTATAGTGCCCCTTCGGGGTGTGGGTGTGGGTGGGGCTGGGGCTGGGAGAGAATCTTTTCCTAATATTTGCCCCATTTCAGCTAGAAAAGGTTACTAGTTTAGACCTTGACAAAGTAAGTTCCCTGTTTGTCTATTAAAATACTCACCCTATTTCCTGGTCACCAGGGACTTCTTCAGTGAAATTAGGGTCCTTGGACCTGCCTTGGGCACCAAATGTGATAACTGAGTTAGCACCCTGGATACCTTCAAATCAGCCAGAGTTAGGATAAGCAAAAGTATTTATTCTTGGTCTTTAGCGGTAGAAGTGAACTCACTGCCTCATCTCTCAAAGTGACCCTGGCTAGTCTCACTGCACCCCCTAGTCCCTCCCACAATTCTCTGTATACACCAAACAATTGGGCTAGCATAGGATAGTGGGAAGGGCCATTTTTTAAGCATATTCTTAAAGAGTATTGTCCAATCAGTAATTAGGCTCAAGTGCTCCATTGTCCCACCTTAGTGCATTTGACTCAAGAGTTTCAGCCCTTCACACTATTAAATGAAAAAAAGAGAGAGAGAGAACATTTTGGCTACCCACCTGTCATTCCTCCTCATCAAGACATAAAGTCATTCTCTCTTCTTACCATATATTTCCTTGATACTGTTTTTTTGCTCCTTTTTTTTTTTTTTTTTTTTTTTTTTTGGAGTTCTTCATTGCTTTTGAGTTGCAGTCTGCTCACATTGACAGTGCACCCCTCCACTGTCCCCTGCAAAGGTCTCATTTCCTTTGAGGCTGAATCAATTCAATTCAACAACACTGGCAAAAATATTAGTATTAAACAAATCATTGATATGTCAGAGAACTGACATTTATCTATCAATCAACATATCTACATATCTATTCATCTATCACTCTATCTATGATGCAGTAACATGCAACCACTTTTTAATTTTTACTTATTTATTTATTCACCAGAAGTAGCAATATCAGAAGTAGATTGAAAAATATCCTCCAAGTGAGGGAAATCTGCTTTCCAGTAGCACTTCTGCTGCATGTTGATTGGGTGACCAGAAACAATTCAATTAACTTTAATCATCTAGGCAATCTTCTAAGATTACAAAGGTCAAAGAAAGTGCTAATATGATATACATTGGTAAAGGAAATTTTACAGGCGTTTCCTGTACAAATGAAATAACAGTTCCAGTCCTTATCCCTCTTTAAAAATAAGTTTTATTAATGCTTTTTGTTTTGACATTACATTTTAGGAATATTTTCCTTCTCCCATACCCACACCCAAATTGAGCCATTCCTTGTAATGAAGAAAATCTTTAAACAAAAATACCTAATTCCATGATAATATATACAGTATTCTTCCCTAGAAGTCCCTTCATCTCTGATGACACAAGGAATATAGGTTTTATTACCTAGTCTTCTAAATCCCTATTTATTTTTCATACGCTCAGTTTGACTTTTTGTGAGTGATCTTTTTATTTACAATGATGTGGTCAATATATGTGTGTGTGTGTGTATGTGTGTATGTATGTATGTGTATCTCAGAAAGTCAATTTGAAACTATTAAAACTTTAGAAAAGACTTCATGACTCATTCAAGATGGTAAAACCAGTAAATAGCACAGCTGAGACTATAATACAAAACTTATGGTTCCAGGAATTTCAGACAATGATCCTCATTTTTTTTAATTTATTAATTATAGTTTTTATTTACCAGATATATGCATGGGAAATTTTACAGCATTGACAATTGCCAAACCTTTTGTTCTAATTTTTCCTCTCCTTCCCACCCCCAGATGGCAGGTTGACCAATACATGTTAAATATGTTAAAGTATAAATTAAATACAATATATGTATACATGAATGACCCTCATTTTAAAAATTGCCCTAATGAACTGATAAGGTATTTCCTAAGGTTCATGAATCTGTGTTACAGATTATTAAAATGAAACAACTCTTGTTAAATAAAAGAGTTGTTAAATAAAAGATAGAAAAAGAAGAAAAAAAATGAGCAAAAATGAATAATACAAAGACAACCACCTCACAATGTATGCAATGATCCTTATTGCATATGGTCTCATGCACTTCTACCTTTGCTAAAGAGAAGTGGAGAAGTGTCATATCTCTTCTTTAGAGCCATATTTATTCTTTGTGATTCTGACCATTTATTTTCAATGGCCTCTTTTAATGTCCTACAAGTATTGGTATTTACCACAAAGCATATGTAGTACATGTATTTTGTAGCAAAGAAAAGATATCCAGGTCTCTAGTGCATGTTAAAAGAGTCACTCCTTAGGTCTTGAGGATCAGATTCTCAAAGCAGTACATACTTTTGTTTTCTTTCAGTTCCCACTTCCTGCTGTAACTTTGAATTAGATAGGCTATAAAGTCCTATCAAGTGAGATAATTTATTTTATTTTTTAAACATTTTAATTTAAAATTTGGAGCTCTTCCCATCCCTTTTCCCTTTCCTGAGAGGGTAAATAATCAGATATAGGTTATAAATGTGCAATTATGTAAAACATTTCCATATTAGTCATTTTTACAAGAAGATTTGAATAAAAGAAAAAATGACAAAGTAAAAAATAGCATGCTGCTGTCTGTACTCAAAACAATTTCAGTTCTTTCTCTGGAGGTGGCTAGTATGCATCATCCATGAGTCCTTTGGGATTGTCTTGTATCATCATATTGTTTGAGAATAGCTAAGTCATTCACAATTCTTCATCGAACAATATTGCTATTACTGTGTACAGAATTCTCTTGGTTCTGTTCACTTCACTATGCACAAGTTCATGTAAGTCTTTACAGGTTTTTTCTGAAAGTATCCTACTTGTCATTTCTTATAGCACAATAATAATTCATTATAAACATTCCATGGATTGTTTAACCATTCCTTAATTGAGTTCTTATTCCTAGATTCTGCAAAAAAGGGCTCCTGTGAATATTTTTTTATATAAATAGATCCTTTTCCATTTTTTTGGATGTTTTTGAGATATAGACGTAGCAGTGGATCAAAGAGTATGCACAGTTTTATAACCCTTTGGGCATGGTTCCAAATTGCTCTCCAGAATAGTTGGATCAGTTCACAACTCTATTGACAGTACATCAGTGTCCAAGTTTTCTCATATCTCCTCCAACATCCAGCCTTTTCCTTTTCTGGTCCTTTAGCTACTCTGAGAGGTATGAGATTGATATGGTCATTTACTACAATGTAATATATACCTAATTTATTCCACTGATCCACTATGGTATTTCTTAGCTAGTACTAGATTGTTTTGATAATTATTGATTTATAACAGAGTTTGACATCTGGGAGAGCTATACCGCCTTCTTTCATATTTTTCCCCATTAATTTCCTTGAGTTTTTGTTTTTCCAGAAAAAATTGTTATTATTTTCTCTAGCTCTAAAAGATAATTTTTGATAGTTTAGTATGGCATTGAATAAATAGATTAATTTAGGTATAATTGTCATTTTATTATAATGGCTCAGCCCACTCATAAGCAATTCATATTTTTTCCAATTCTTTAGATTTTATTTCATTTGTGTGAAAAATGTTTTTATGATTATGTTGATATACTTCTTGGGTTTGTCTTGGCAGATAGACTTCTATATTGTCTACTGTTATTTTAAGTGGAATTTCTTCTTCTATTTCTTGCTACTGCACTTTGTTGACAATATATAGATATGCTGGTAACTTAGGTAGATTTATTTTGTATCTCAAAAAATTGCTAAAATTGTTAATAATGTCAAGTAATTTTTGGTTAATTCTTTAGGATTTTCTAAGAATAACATTATATCATCGGCAAAGAATGATAGCTATGTTTCCTCATTGTTTATTCCAATTCCTTTCATTTTATCCTTTCTCTTATTGCTATAGCTAATAATTATAGTGAAATATTAAATAATAGAAGTGATAATGCATATCATTGTTTCACCCCAATTGTATTGGAAGGCATCTAGTTTCACCCCATTATAGATAATGCTTGCTGATGGTTTTAGAGAATATTATTTATCATTTTAAGGTAAGTGCTATCCCTCTAAAGCTTTTAATAAGAATGGCTGCTGTATTTTGTCATTTTGCATTTATTGAAATAATCATATGATTTCTGTTGGTTCTGTTATTCATATAGTCAACTATGCCAATAGTTTTCCTAATGTTGAACTAGTCCTGTATTTTTGGTATTAAAGAAAAATACCTGGTCAGAATATATGATCCTTATAATATATTACTGTAATTTATTTGCTAGTATTTTATTTAAAATTTTTGCTTCAATATTCATTAGGGAAATTTGTCTATAATTTTCTTTCTCTATTTTGGCTCTTCTTGGTTTAGGGATTAGCATCATATTTGTGCCATTCATGTCATTTGGTAGGACTCCTTTGCCTATTTTTCCAAACAATTTATATAGTATTAGGATTAATTGTTCTTTAAATGTTTGGTAGAATTCTTTTGTTAATCTATTTTTTCTTAGGAGGTTCATTAATGGTTTGTTCAGTTTGTTTTTCTAAGATTGGATTATTTATTTCTTTTTGCTTTTTTTTTTAATGAAAAGTATTTTTTATTATAGCTTTTTATTGACAGAACATATGCATGAGTAATTTTTCAACATTGACCCTTGCAAATAGTTCTATTCCAACTTTTCCCTTTCTTTCCTCCAGCCCCTCCCCTAGATGGCAAGCTGTCTCATACATATTAAACATATGGAAGTATATAATTTAAGTACTTTATTTCTTCTTCTATTAACCTGGATAACAATATTTTTATTATATTCATCAGTTTCATTTAGGTTGTAAAGTTATTAGTGGCAGAATATTATTGGGTAGAATAGTTCCTAACAATTTTCTTAATTTCCTCTTCATTAGTGGTTTATCCCTTTCATTTTTGATACAGTACTTTGATTTTCTTCTTTTCTTTTAAAAAAATCAAATTAACTGATCATTTGTCTAATTTATTAGTTTTTTCATAAAACCAGCTTCCACTTTTATTTATTAATTCAATTGTTTTCTTACTTTCCATTTTATTATTATTATTTATTATTTTTATTATTATTTGATTTTCAGGATTTCCAATTTGGTGTCTAATTGGAGATTTTTAATTTTGTCTTTTTCTAGAATTTTAATTACTTGTCTTATTCATATGCTTTTCTGATATTTTTAAAGCATTAGTAAAATGCCTAGAACATTATTATTCAGTTATGTTTCAGTCATGTCTGACTATTAATAATTCAATTTGGGATTTTCTTCACAAAGATTAGAGTAGTCATTTTCCCACATCTAACACCATATACCAAGATAAGATTGAAATAAATGGGTTCATTATCTAGATGTAAAGAATGATATCATAAACAGATTAGAAGAACATAGAATAGTTTTCCTCTCAGATCTGTGGAAGAGGAAGGAATTTGTGACCAAAAAAAGAATTGAAGATCATTATTGATCACAAAATAGATAATTTTGATTATATTAAGTTAAAAAATTTTTGTACAAACAAAACTAATGCAGACAAGATTAGAGGGAAAACAATAAACTGGGAAAACAATTTTATATTCAAGGGTTCTGATAAAGGCCTCATTTCCAACATACATAGAGAATTGACCTAAATTTATAAGAATTCAAGCCATTCTCCAACTGATAAATGGTCAAAGGATATGAGCAGACAATTTTCAGATGAAGAAATTGAAACCATTTCCAGTCATATGAAAAAGTGCTCTAAATCATTATTGATCCGAGAAATGCAAATTAAAACAACTCTGAGATACCACTACACACGTTTCAGATTGGCTAAGATGACAGAAAAAGACAAGGATGAAGGCTGGAGAGGATGTGGGAAAACTGGGACACTAATACATTGTTGGTGGAGCTGTGAATGGATCCAGCCATTCCAAGAGCAATTTGGAATTATGTTCAAAAAGTTGTGCATACCCTTTGATCCAGCAGTGTTTCTATGGGTTTATATCCCAAAGAGGTCTTAAAGGAGAGAAAGGGACCCACATGTGCAAAAATGTTTGTGTCAGCCCTTTTTGTAGTGGCAAGAAATTGGAACTGAAGTAGATGCCCATCAGGTGGAGAATGGCTGAATAAGTGATGGTATATGAATGTTGTGGAATATTATTGTTCTATAAGAAATGATCAGGAGGATTATTTCAGAGAGGGCTGGAGAAATTTATGTGAACTGATGCTAAGTGAAATAAGCAGAATCAGGAAATCATTGTACATGAAAACATCAATATTATATGATGATCAATTCTGATGAATGTGACTCTTTCCAACAATGAGATGCTTGATACCAGTTCCAATGATCTTGTGATGAAGAGAACCATGTATACCCAAAGAGAGGATTGTGAAACTGAATGTGGATCATAACATAACATTCTCACTCTTTTTGTTGTTGTTTGCTTGCCTTATGTTTTCTTCATCATTTTCTTTTCTAGTTTGATTTGATTTTTCTTTTACAGCAAGATAATTGTATAAAGATGTATGCATATGTTGGATTTAACATATACTTCTAACATGTTTAACATATATTGGACTTGCCATCAGGGGAGGGGGGTGGGAGAAGGCAGGGAAAAACTGGAACACAAAGTTTTGCAAGGGTTAATGCAGAATTATCTATGGATATGTTTTGAAAAATAAAAAGCTTTAATTTTAAAAGTTAAAAAAACCAACAAAGATACTAGAGTGCTTTTTTCATGTCCCTTTCCAGTTCATTTTACAGATGAGGACCTGAGGCAAACAGGGTTCAGTGATATGCCCAGGATCATATAACTAGTAAATGTGTTAGGTCATAAAAATGAGTGATTCTCAATCCAGTGCTCTATCCAATGCACCAAGTAATAGATGCTTAATTAATGTCTGTTCCCTTCTCCCACTCCTATCTAACACTAAATTTCCCAGTCTATCATTTTGGACCTTCTTACCATGCCAGCTGGCTTCCTCTGCATGTACCCCAGCAGGCTAATGAACATTCTAAAATTTGATGAGGACTAGACAAAGTATTTAGATTTGGTCAAGAAAATGAACAATGGGAAGGTTGGCTATTTCTCTTGTTTTGAAAATTATATTTCTATTGATGCTATCTAAGAGTGCAATAGATTTTTGACTGTTGAATTACACTGTTGGACACATGATATACTTGATATGTACTAATACCTCTAGGTTATTTTCAAATGAATTGCTTTTGAAACACAATCATAATAATAAATCAACAAGCATTCAATGCACACTTACACACTGGGCACTGGGCACTTATGGCACTGGGAATATGAAGAAAGATGAAAAGATGGTATCTGCCCTCAATGAGTTTACATTCTAATGGAGGAAAAAAAAAAAACCTGTGTGTGCCTAGAAGATATATATAGAGATAAATGGTTACATAACACTTAAAGTTTTGCAAAGTGCTTTGTATAGATCACACCATTTGAGCTTCACAATAACCCTGTGAAGGAGCCTCATCATTCATATCCAGTAGATGTGCCACTGATTTTTTTTTGAAATTCAAACTGTATTGCTTCATCTTAGTAGTTTTAATCCATGATTTCATTATGTCAAGATCGTTTTAGATCCTGAGCCCACCCAATATACAGGCATTCACTCCCAGCCCTGTGTCATTCACCTATTTGATAATCATGCCATCTAGGCCTATATTCAGTAATTAATAAAAAAATGACAGAGACTTGGAACATTACCAGAGACTTCCTTCCAATTTAGCATCCATGGATCTAATCATCACTTCTCTTTGTATCTAGTTAGTTAGAAATTATGCCATCATCCAGTTCACATTTTTTTTCCAAATGATCCACAAGGATTTTGTAAAAAAAAAATTCTCAAATGATTTGCTAAAATCCACATATACTCCAGCAGCTAGGTGGCACGGTTAACAGAGCTCTAGGCTTACTTACTTAACCCTATTTGCTGCAGTTTCCTCATGAGGAAAATGAGCTGGAGAAGGAAATGGTAACCCACTCCAGTATCTTTGATAAGAAATCCCCAAATGGGGTCCTGAAGAATTAGATATGACTAAAATGACTCAATAACTACACATATATATCACATCTATGACATTCTCCATGGCTGAGATGTAGCAGGGCCATGATAGCTCCCTCATCTTCTGGCATGGTTACATCGTTTAGGAAGTTTTGTGTTCTGTTCTGGACGCTGTGTTTTAGGAAGCACATTGGCAAGCTGGAAAGGTGAATGGATGGTAAATGGGCCCAACTTCATGCCACCCAAACAAGTAGTCAACTAACAAGTATTTATGAAGCAACTATTATATGGTAGGAGCTAGAATGAAGAAGACCAAAACAGACCCTGGTCTTAAAAAGCTTAGATTCATTCTACTGGGGAGGAAGAGAGAAATATTACATGTTCATAAAGAAGGAAATATAGTATAGACAAAATAAAGATTTTTTTTTTATTCATTTTTCCAAATTATCCCCTCCCTCCCTCCACTCCCTCCCCCCGATGGCAGGTAATCCCATACATTTTACATGTGTTACAATATAACCTAGATACAATATATGTGTGTAAATACCATTTTCTTGTTGCATATTAATTATTAGCTTCCAAAGGTATAAGTAACCTGGGTAGATAGACAGTAGTGCTAACAATTTACATTCGCTTCCCAGTGTTCCTTCTCTGGGTATAGTTATTTCTGTCCATCATTGATCAACTGGAAGTGAGTTGGAGCTTCAATAAAGATATTTTTAGAGAAGCTTTTCATTTAGACTCTTTTATGTAATATTTCCAGAAAGGAATATTAACAACTGGAGGAAATCAAGGAAAGCCAATCGAAGGAGGTGGCACTTGAGCTAAGACTTGAAGAGAGCTAGACATTCCAAAGAAGTAAAAGAAGAACATTTAAGACATGAAGAATGAGTGCAAAAGCATGGGACTGTTGGGAGACTGGCTACAATGTACAGAAACCAGCAAGTGGACCAATTTGACTGAAATGTAGAATGTATCCAGGGAATAATGTATAACATTCCTGGAAAGATAATTTGTAACTCTACTATAAAGGGCTTTAAATGCCAACCAGAAGCATATGCATTTTATCTTAAAAACAATGAGTGGAGAATTATTAAAGTATCTTGGGCTGAAGAGTGACGGGGACAGCCCTGTCCTTGATGAATATCAATTTGACAGTTGTGTTGAGGTTAGATGAGAGAGGGGATAAGATCCCAATCACAAGACTATTGCAATAGTTTGGGCAAGAGGGCTTGAACTAAAATGGTTAAGTGCAGCTGGAGAGAGAGGTATATAAATCATTGTGACAGATGTTGAGGAAACTAAAGAGGTTCACATTTCGGGGAATGAATGGCATTTGAATGTAATAGAATATCTGTCATAATAAGAAAATGACAGAAAGAACAGTGTCAGGGAAAACTGGAAAGAACTGTATGAACTAAAGCAGAGCAAAGCTGTCAGAACCAGGAGAACATATTACACAATAAGAACAGCTCATTTCTTAGTCAAAATAAACCATGAAAAAGCCTTTTCACATCAAGTCCTAAGTGGGCTGATTGTTTTGTAATTCATTCAAATTGAATAGTAGCGCAGTCATCCCTTAATTTCTGCTTCTAATTTTTGGACTCGCCAAGATTTGTAGCAACAAAGATGAATGATCAAAAAATTGTTTCTATTTCTTAGAGGCATTGTCATAGGCAGCTAGGTGATATAGTGGATAGAGCACTGGGCCTGGATTGAGGAAGACCCCAGTTCAAATACAAACTCAGACATTTACTAGCTATATGATCCTGGATTAAGTCACTTAATCTCTGCCTGCCTCAGTTTCCTCATGGGTAAAATAAAGATAATAATCACATTTACCTCCCAGGATTGCTATTTAGCACATTGACTGCTATATAGTAAGTTCTATATACAAATGCTAGCTATTATTTTTTTTTATTAGAGTCTTTCAGCTTACTTTTTCTGTACTCATAAGTAGTAATAGGTTTAGATTCTCAAAACAAGTTTATTTTATATGAGCCATTTGGATAACCTTTGGGCAACAGAAATAAGATCTGGTCCAGAGATCCCAATTGCTATAAAAAGTTTAATATTGATACTTTCCTCTTGCATTAGGCATTTGGAGCAGGAAATGGATGGTAGAGGTAAAAGCCAGACATCACTAGAGCCTTATTTTAAATATTTATTCATAAATCTAGAAAAAAAACTGAAATTCCAAGTCTTTCCATTTTTTTAAAGGAAAAAAGTTTGAGGGGGGATGGGAGAAAATTTTTTATTTTTGTTTCCAATTTTTCACAGGCATTTAGCTCTACTCCAAGCAGCTTCCCCTTCAGTGATGGAGAGCTTATCCAAATGATTTCTGCAAGATTAGATTATGATTAGGTCTATATGTTTGGGGGCAGGAGGGAAGATGGGGGAGCTTTTTAAATTGTTCTGTTCTCTGGAATGACTCCTGTACTCAGCTTGACTATATTTGCCCAAGTTTTCATTTACTTGTCTAAGAAGAAATAAGTAGGTTCTCCTTTCCCCTGGGCAGCCTCAGAAAGAAAGGAAGGAATTAGATTTGATGGACATATGTTCACCACTGAATGTCTGTCAAAGTCAAAAATATCCATAAGAGATTCTCAACTAGGGACATTCATGTAGAGCAGGCATCTCCCAAGCTCTGCTCAGCCCCTATCAACTTAATGAAAGTCTCTGCCAGAAGCAAAAATGCTTCCCCTCACATCTGGAGTTTCCTTCCCCTTGTGGTAGGTGAGGCAGCTGGCTAATCAAGTCAAACATTTATTATGCACCTACTATATAACAAGCACTGTGCTAAGCTCTAGAAATGCAAAAAAGGGCAAAAGATAGTCCCTGGTCTTCAAGGTGTCCCAATTTAATAAAGGATACAAAATATGAACGACTATATAAGCAAACAAGCTGTATAAAAGACAAATTTGAGATAATTAGCAGAAGAAAGGCAGGAAGGGGACTTAAAGGGGACTGGGAAAAGCTTTTAGAAGATGGGATTTTATTTAGAACTTGAAGGAAGTCAGGAAATGGAGTTGGGGAGGTTGAGCTTTCCAGACATGGAAGACAGCTATTGAAAATTCCTAAAAAAAGGAGTTGGAATTGTATACATTGAACAAAAGGTTTGGCAATTGTCAATGTTGTAAAATTACCCATGCATTTTTCTGGTAAATAAAAACTAATAAAAAAAAAAGAAAGAAAGAAAGGAGATGGAATGCCATGTGTTCAAGGAACCCCAAATAGGTTGGATTGCATAGTGTACGGAGGGAAAAAATGTATTAGAAGACTAAAAAAATAATAATTTTTAAAAGACCAGGTAAAAAGGACTTTGAATATCAAAGAAAAGATTTTATACTTGATCCTGGAAGAAATAGAGAACCACTATAATTTATTGAATGAGCAATCTGGGGATTGACAAGCTCAGATCTTGTTTTTTTTTAAGATAGATTTGACAGCCGAGTGGAAAATGGGCTGGAATGGGAAAAAACAAGGCAGGAAAATCAGCCAGAAGATTCTTGCAATAGTCCAACTGTATGGCAAAGATTTCCTGGGAGACAGACTACACTCTTTTTCAGTGTTTGTATTAGACTACTTGGTTATTGTCCTTCATTATTGAAGAGGACCAAAATAACATCACTCTGTTAGAGTTGAGTTACGGTGTTCTGACTGTGGTTGATGAGACCAATGTGAGCTTGGAATGCTCTGCCACAGGTCTGATACAAAAGTCCATATAAACATTTGGGGCAGCTTCTCTAATTTTATACATTTCTTTTTCTTTCTTTCTTTCTTTCTTTCTTTCTTTCTTTCTTTCTTTCTTTCTTTCTTTCTTTCTTTCTTTCTTTCTTTCTTTCTTTCTTTCTTTCTTTCTTTCTTTCTTTCTTTCTTTCTTTCTTTCTTTCTTTCTTTCTTTCTTTCTTTCTTTTTTTTTTTCCTGAGGCTGGGGTTAAGTGACTTGCCCAGGGTCACACAGCCAGGAAGCGTTAAGTGTCTGAGATCAAATTTGAACTTGGGTCCTCCTGAATTCAGGGCTGGTGCTCTATCCACTGCGCCACCTAGATGCCCCAAATTTTGCACATTTCAAGTTCCTAAAGGGCTAATTCAATTCTGCTTTGCTCATAGAGCATAGGATCTTCTCTGATGTGGGCATTCCATGCTGGGCAATCCTATGCCAGTGTCTCCTCTGTCATACAATCGATTTTAAAGTTCTTAAGAGATACCTCAAGAATGTCCTGATACTGCTTTTTCTGACCACTTGTTGTAAGCACTTGTCCTGTGTGAGTTCTCCATAAAATATTTTTTTTGGCAAGCATACATTTGTCATTGAAACAATGTAGCCAGTGCAATGGAGTTGTACTCCCTGCAGGAGAGTGGGAATGCCTGGCAGTTTAATTTAAGAAAGGACCTCAGTGTCTGGTACCTTATCCTGCCAGGAGATTTTCAGAATCTTCCTGAGACAGTTCAAATGGAAGTAATTCAGTTCCTTGCCATGGCCCTGGTGTACTGTCCAAATTTCACAGTCATACAAAAATGAGGTCAGCAGAACAGCTCTGTAGACCTTCAGTTTGGTAGGCAGCCTAATCCCTTTCCTCTCCCACATTTTCCTTCAGAGCCTCCTAAACACTGAGCTAGCTCTGGCAATGCATTGTCAATGTGGACATCCCTGGAAAGTCTACTGCCAAGGTAAGAGAACTTATCCTCATCATTCAGAACTTCACTGTAACTGATGGTTTCACATATGGTCAGTGCGATACTAGCTGTTGTATTGGACTAGTGAAAGGACAGTCCCAAGGTCAGGCATAGTTTTGTGACACTTCAGCTAAAGACAACTAATTTGGTTCTTTATGCCTCACCTTATTGGGTAAGAAAAAGAAGCAAAGACAAGTGAATTTCAGGACTGAGGAGAGTATTCAGGATGACAATGAAATAAAGGCCTCTTCCTTCCCAACTACTGCCTCAATCGCTAACCAGCTGAGTTGAAAGTGTAGGTGATTTTTTCTTAGAAGTGAGGGGCATGGGGCAGCTTGGTAGCCCATTAAAGAGAGTGCTGGTGCTGGAGTCAGGAAGAACTGAATTCAAATTCGCCTTCAGATACTTCCTAGATATATAACTCTAGGCAAGCCACTTAACCCTAACTGCCTCTCCATCCCCAAAAAAAAGCAATGATAGGCACAATTGGTGTGTGGCTAAACCTGTGGTAATGAAGGAATTCTGTGAATAAAATGGTTGTAATTCAAAAGTATCTGGGATAGAAAGTCTAAGATGGGAACGTGATAAATTAGATAAAATTTGGGAGTTAAGTGGACATGGGTTAAAATCCCATCTCTGATGTTTGCTAGTTGTGTGCTCTTGGGCAAGTGAATTAACCTGAGACTCAGTTTTCTCATCTGTAAAATAAGGTAGGGTGGTCTCTTCCGGTTCTAAACCTATGACCTATGAATCTTACCTCAGAAACTTAGTAGCTAGGAGTCTCTGGGCAAGTCATCTAGTCCATCAGAGTTTAAATTTCTCCATCTTTAAAATGGGTATATTCTACATCCCAGCATTATTGTGAAGGTTAAATGAGATAATGAAAGTAAAACCATTTGCAAATCTGAGAACTATATACCTTGTGTCTCTTCTGTCTACTTTTCCAGAAAAAAAAAAAAAAAAAAACTGGAGAATTAAAGCACTTGCTGAAAAAGTTAACAGAACTCAAGATCTGGCTGCCTCCACATTAAAGGATCAAAGGGCCTGGAACCTGATATTCCTAAAGGCAAAAGAACAAGGATTGCAACCAAGAATAAACTACCCAGCTAAGTTTAGCATTTTCTTCCATGGAAGAAGATGGTCATTTAATGAAACAGGAATTCCATATGTTTCTAAGAAAAAAACTAGACTTAAACAAAAAATTTGATCTACATCCACAAGACTCAAGAGAAACAGAAAAAGGCAAAAAGAACTCTTGAGAACTGTATCTCTGTTGTGGATATACAGAAAGTCCACATGGATAATTTTACTGATATAACATAAAATAAGGGAAGTAGTAAAGGGAAGGGGATTATCAGAAAAAGGGAAAGGAGAGATAAAAAGAAGGAAATTACATCCCAGGAAGAGGCATAGAAAACCTACCACATCTGAGGGAATTTAGAGAGGGGGAGAAACATTTCGTGAATCTTATTCTCATCAGAGTAGGCTCAAAGAGTAAATAATTGACATATTTGTTTTTCAGAGAATTCTCTCTCACCTCATTATAAGGGGGGAGAGGAAAAGGGAAAAGGAAAAGGGGAATAAGGGAAGGGTACAAGAAAGGGGAAGGAACTTAAAAGGAGGGGGAGGGATACTAAAAAGGGAAGGCTGTGCATCACAAGTGGGGTCCATAACCTAAATACTGGGGAAGGGGTTCAGGGGGGACAAGGGAAAAAAAGCATATTCAGGGGGTAATATGATGGCAGGAAATATAGAATTAGTAATTTTAACTGTAAATGTGAATGGGATGAACTCTTCCATTAAACAGAGGTGGATAGCAGACTGGATCAAAAGTCAGAACCCTATGATATGTTGTTTATAGGAAACACACTTAAAGTAGGGAGATACATACAGAGTAAAGGTAAAAGGTTGGAGCAGAATCTATTATGCTTCAGGTAAAGCCAAAAAAGCAGGGGTAGCCATCCTTATCTCAGATCAAGCAAAAGCAGAAATTGATCTAATTAAAAGAGATAAGGAAGGAAACTATATCTTGCTAAAATGTAGAATAGACAATGAAGCCATATCAATACTAAACATATATGCACCAAGTGGTATAGCATCTAACTTCCTAAGGGAAAAGTTAAGAGAGTTGCAAGAAGAAATAGATAGCAAAACTATAATAGTGAGAGATCTCAACCTTGCACTCTCAGAATTAGATAAATCAAACCACAAAACAAATAAGAAAAAAATTAAAGAGGTAAATAGAACATTAGAAAAAAACAGGTATCATAGACCTTTGGAGAAAACTGAATGGTGATGGAAAGGAGTATACTTTCTTTTCAGCAGTTCATGGAACCTATACAAAAATTGACCATATATTGGGACATAAAGATCTCAAAATTAAATGCAGGAAGGCAGAAATAGTAAATGCCTTCTTCTCAGATTACAATGCAATAAAAGCTACATTCAATAAGAAGTTAGGGGTAAATAGACCAAAAAGTAATTGGAAACTAAATAATCTCATCTTAAAGAATGACTGGGTGAAACAGCAAATTATAGAAACAATTAATAATTTCACCCAAGACAATGACAACGATGAGACATCATACCAAAATGTGTGGGATGCAGCTAAACCAGTAATAAGGGAAAATTTTATATCTTTAGAGGCTTATTTGAATAAAATAGAGAAAGAGAAGATTAATGAATTGGGCCTGCAACTTAAAAATCTAGAAAAAGACCAAATTAAAAACCCCCAACCAAAAACTAAACTTGAATTTTTAAAATTAAAAGGAGAAATCAATAATATTGAAAGTAAAAAAAAAAAACTATTGAATTAATAAATAAAACCAAGAATTGGTTTTATGAAAAAACCAATAAAATAGATAAACCTTTGGTAAATCTGATCAAAAAAAGGAAAGAGGAAAATCAAATTGTTAGTCTTAAAAATGAAAAGGGGCATCTTTCCACCAATGAAGAGGAAATTAGAGAAATAATGAGTTACTTTGCCCAACTTTATGCCAATAAATTTGATAACTTAAGTGAAATGGATGACTACCTCCAAAAATACAGGTTTCCTAGATTAACAGAGGAGGAGGTAAACTGCTTAAATAGTCCCATTTCAGAAAAAGAAATAGAACAAACTATTAATCAACTTCCCAGGAAAAAATCCCCAGGACCAGATGGATTTACATGTGAATTCTACCAAACATTTAAAGAACAATTAGCCCCAATGTTATATAAACTATTTGAAAAAAATAGGGGATGAAGGAGTCCTACCAAACTCCTTTTATGACATAGACATGGTACTGATACCTAAACCAGGTAGATTAAAAACAGAAAGGAAACTATAGACCAATCTCCTTAATGAATATTGATGCTAAAATCTTAAATGAGATATTAGCAAAAAGATTTCAGAAAATCATCCCCAGGATAATATAGTATGATCAAGTAGGATTTATACCAGGAATGCAGGGCTGGTTTAATATTAGGAAAACTATTAGTATAATTGACCATTAATAATCAAATTAATAAATACCATATGATCATCTCAATAGATGCAGAAAAAGCATTTGATAAAATACAACATTCATTCCTACTAAAAACACTTGAGAGTGTAGGAATACATGGACTATTCCTTAAAATAGTCAGGAGCATATATTTAAGACCATCAGTAAGCATAATATGTAATGGAGATAAACTGGAACCTTACCCAGTAAGATCAGGAGTGCAACAAGGTTGCCCACTATCACCATTACTATTCAATATTGTATTAGAAATGCTAGCCTTGGCAATAAGAGTCGAGAAAGAGATTAAAGGAATAAGAGTAGGAAATGAGGAAATCAAACTGTCACTCTTTGCAGATGATATGATGGTATACTTAGAGAACCCCAGAGATTCTAATAAAAAGTTATTAGAAATAATTCACAACTTTAGCAAAATTGCTGAATACAAAATAAATCCACATAAATCCTCAGCATTTTTATACATCACCAACAAAATGCAACAGCAAGAGATACAAAGAGAAATTCCATTCAAAACAAATGTCGAGAGTATAAAATATTTGGGAATCCATCTACCAAAGGAAAGTCAGGAATTATATGAGAAAAATTACAAAACACTTGCCACAAAAATAAAGTCAGATTTAAATAATTGGAAAGACATTCAGTGCTCTTGGATAGACCGAGTGAATATAATAAAGATGACAATACTCCCCAAACTAATCTATTTATTTAGTGCTATACCAATCAGACTCCCAAGAAACTATTTTAATGACCTAGAAAAAATAACAACAAAATTCATATGGAAGAATAAAAGGTTGAGAATTTCAAGTGAATTAATGAAAAAAAAGTCAGATGAAGGTGGTCTAGCTGTACCTGATCTAAAGCTATATTATAAAGCAGCAGTCACCAAAATCATTTGGTATTGGCTAAGAAATAGACCAGTCGATCAGTAGAACAGATTAGGTACACAGGACAAAATAGGGTACAACTATAGCAATCTAGTGTTTGACAAACCCAAAGATACCAACATTTGGGATAAGAATTCATTATTTGAAAAAAAAAAAAAAACTGTTGGGAAAACTGGAAATTAGTATGGCAGAAACTAGGCATGGACCCACATTTAACACCATATACCAAGATAAGATCAAAATGGATCCATGATTTAGGCATAAAGAATGAGATCATAAATAGATTAGAGGAACAGACCTACCTCTCAGACCTGTGGAGGAGGAAGGAATTTATGACCAGAGGAGAATTAGAGATCATTATTGATCACAAAATAGAAGATTTTGATTACATCAAATTAACTTTTGTACAAACAGAACTAATGCAAACAAGATTAGAAGGGAAGTAACAAATTGGGAAAATATTTTTACTGTTAAAGGTTCTGATAAAGGCCTCATTTCCAAAATATACAGAAAAGTGACTCTAATTTATAAGAAATCAAACCATTCTCCAATTGATAAATGGTCAAAGGATATGAACAGACAATTTTCAGATGATGAAATTGAAACTATATTCACTTATATGAAAGTGTTCTAACTCACTATTGATCAGAGAAATGCAAATTAAGACAACTCTGAGATACCACTACACACCTGTCAGATTGGCTAAGATGACAGGAACAAATAATGATGAATTTTGGAGGGGATGTGGGAAAACTGGGACACTGATGCATTGTTGGTGGAGTTGTGAAAGAATCTGGCCATTCTGGAGAGCAGTTTGGAACTATGCCCAAAAAGTTATCAAACTATGTATACCCTTTGATCCAGCAGTGCTACTACTGGGTTTATATCCCAAAGAAATACTAAAGATGAGAAAGGGACCTGTATGTGCCAAAATGTTTGTGGCAGCTCTTTTTTTTTCTTTTTTATTAATTTTTATAATTATAACATTTTCTTTGACAGTACATATGCATAGGTAAATTTTTTTTTTACAACATTATCCCTTGTACTCCCTTCTGTTCCGAGTTTTTCCCCTCCTTCCCTCCACCCCCTCCCCTACATGGCAAGCATTCCCATACATGTTAAATATCTTATAGTACATCCTAGGTACAATATATATGTGCAGAACCGAATTTTGTTGTTGTTGCTATTGCAAAGGAAGGATTGTATTCAGAACGTAAAAATAATCTGGGAAGAGAAACAAAACAAAACAAAACCAAAAAAAAAAAAAAAAAAACAAAAAACAATGCTCACAGTTTACACTCATTTCCCAGTGTTCCTTTTCTGGATGTAGCTGATTCTGTCCATCACTGATCAATTGGAATTAGATTAGCTCTTCTCTATGTTGAAGATATCCACTTCCATCAGAATACATCCTCATACTGTATCATTGTTGAAGTGTATAATGATCCCCTAGTTCTGCTCATTTCACTCAGCATCAGTTGATGTAAGTCTCTCCAAGCCTCTCTGTATTCCTCCTGTTGGTCATTTCTTACAGAGCAATAATATTCCATAACATTCATATACCATAATTTACCCAACCATTCTCCAATTGATGGGCATCCATTCATTTTCCAGTTTCTAGCCACTATGAAAAGGGCTGCCACAAACATTTTGGCACATACAGATCCCTTTCCCTTTTTTAGTATTTCCTTGGGATATAAGCCCAGTAGTAGTATGGGCTGGGTCAAAGGGTATGCACATTTTGGTAACTTTTTGGGCATAATTCCAGATTGCTCTCCAGAATGGTTGGATTCTTTCACAACTCCACCAACAATGCATCAGTGTCCCAGTTTTCCCACAGCCCCTCCAAAATTCATCATTATTTGTTCCTGTCATCTTAGAGTGGCAGCTCCTTTTGTAGTGGCTAGAAACTGGAAGATAAATGGATGTCCATCAATTGGAGAATGGTTGGGTAAATTATGGTATATGAATGTTATGGAATATTATTGATCTGTAAGAAATGACCAGCAGGATGAATACAGAGAGGTTTGGAGAGACTTACATGAACTGATGGCAAGTGAAATGAGCAGAACCAGAAGATCACTATACACTTCAACAACAATACTATATGAAGATATATTCTGATGGAAGTGGATATCTTCAACATAAAGAAGATACAACTCACTTCCAGTTGATCAATGATGGACAGAAACAGCTACACCCAGAGAAGGAACACTGGAAATTGAATGTAAACTATTAGCACTACTGTCTTTCTACACAGGTTACTTATACCTTCGGAATCCAATTCTTAATGTGCAACAAGAAAATTGGATTTACACACATATATTGTACCTAGGTTATACTATAACACATTTAATATGTGTGGGATTGCCTGTTATCTAGGGAAGGGAGCAGAGGGAGGGAGGGAAAAATTTAAAAAAAAAAAAAAAAAAGAAAAAGTTGACAGAATTTTCTATCTACCTTCCAGAAACTATCTTTTGCTTTTCTTTGTATTTCTAAAGTTTTGCCTAATGCTTGGTACATAGCAGGTTCAGTAGGTTTCCATTCATATCCAGTTCTTTATAACCTTAATCATGTCCTCCATCTTCTCACCATTGGCCCCCCTTTCCCTCTATAACACTTGAAAGGTAATAAGAAGAGATGTGGCCTTGCTAAGAAATTATGCATAAAGAAAGGGACAATATGTCCTAGTGGATATGGCTACCCCAGTGTGGATCTGGAGTCAGAGAGATGCAAATTTGAATTCTCCTTCAGATATTTTCTAGCAGGGTGAACCTGGGTAATGCATTAAATTCTCAGTGCCTCAGTTTCCTCATTTGTAAAATGAGTGAACTGAACTCTCTCTAAGTGTCTTTTGGATCTATGATCCTATGAAACTGGAATCCTTTGGGGGTGAGATTTTCAACTCTGCCTAAGCTGTTACTTAGCTGAGTATGAGATCAATGATTCAGGGAAGATACAAATATAGACTCAAGTCCTGCAAAGTAATCCACATATGTAATCATAGCTAATGCCTCAGTGATGATTACCTTCTTTTCCTTGGGTGGGGTTAGGAGGAGCTATTGGGGTCTTCAAACATTTAAAGAAAAAGTCAGGAGGATGAGATTTGTTCTGTTTGGTTCCAGAGGCCAGAACCAGCAACCACTGAGGAAAATTGCAAAGACTCAAATTTAGGCTTGAAAAACTTCTCCATAATTCAGTTGGCCCGAATGGAATGGCCTGCCTGAAAAAGTGGTGGGTTCTTCCTCCTTGGAGCTGAATCTTTGGAGGATTGATGTTATGTATGTTTCATGTATGGGTTGGACTGGACAGCTTTCCTTAAAATTCTGTGTTTACCTCAGGGATAACTTAAAGTTTTAAGTGAGATTAGAATTCCTCTGAGAGAGGATCATAGAATTAGGACTGAAAAGAATTTTAGAGGTCAATTAATCCAACCCCCTTATTTTACAGATTAAGAAACTAAGGTTCAGAAAATTTAAATTATTTGTCAGTGTTGCACGATACTATGAGAGGGGAATTTGAATTGAGGTCCTTTGATCAAATCTAGCTTTCTTTTCATTTCATCATGCTAATAATCATCATCTTTTGAGTGAAAAGGAGAAGAGGACAAGAGGAATGATGATTGCACTTAGGGAATTTCTTAAGGTGTAGATGAGAGTGGAAAGTGTAGAGATAGGGAATTCAGATAAGTTTTTGCTTCATCTCCAGCTTGGAACAGTGAACAGAGACAGCTGAGATCTGCCAAATACAAGCAAGCTGAATATAGGGTGTGGCTGGCCAGGAGGTCTCTGGAACTTGTACCAACATGACTAGAAGCTATCAGTTTATCTGTCTCTTGCAACTGGATCCAGTAAAGTTAGAGGCTCTCCAGGTACTGCTCATACCTGTTGTCTCTTCTGTCTACTTTTCCAAAAAAAAACCTGGAGAACTAAAGCACTTGCTCAAAAAAGTTGACAGAATTTTCTATCTACCTTCCAGAACTATGTTTTGCTTTTCTTTGTATTTCTAAAGTTTTGCCTAATGCTTGGTACATAGCAGGTTCAGTAGATTTGCAGTCATATCCAATTCTTTATAACCTTAATCAGATTCTTTCGGAGTTCTTTCTTTTCTCCCTCCCTCCCTCCCCCCTCTTTCTCTCTTTCTTTCTTTCTTTCTTTCTTTCTTTCTTTCTTTCTTTCTTTCTTCTTTCTTTCTTCTTTCTTTCTTTCTTTCTTTCTTTCTTTCTTTCTTTCTTTCTTTCTTTCCTTCTTTCTTCTTTCTTTCTTTCTTTCTTTCTTTCTTTCTTTCTTTCTTTCTTTCTTTCTTTCTTCTTCTTTCTTCCTTTCTTTCTTCCTTCCTTCCTTCCTTCCTTCCTTCCTTCCTTCCTTCCTTCCTTCTTCTTTCTTTCTTTCTTTCTTTCTTTCTTTCTTTCTTTCTTTCTTTCTTTCTTTCTTTCTTTTCTTTCTTCTTTCTTTCTTCTTCCTTTCTTTCTTCTTCCTTCCTTCCTTCCTTCCTTCCTTCCTTCCTTCCTTCCTTCCTTCCTTCCTTCCTTCCTTCCTTCCTTCCTTCCTTCCTTCCTTCCTTCCTTCCTTCCTTCCTTCCTCCCTCCTCCCTTCCCTCCCTTCCCTCCCTCCCTTCCCTCCCTCCCTCCCTCCCTCCCTCCCTCCTTTCTTTCTTTCTTTCTTTCTTTCTTTCTTTCTTTCTTTCTTTCTTTCTTTCTTTCTTTCTTTCTTTCTTTCTTTCTTTCTTTCTTTCTTTCTTTCTTTCTTTCTTTCTTTCTTTCTTTCTTTCTTTCTTTCTTTCTTTCTTTCTTTCTTTCTTTCTTTCTTTCTCTTCTTTCTTTCTTTTTAATAGTATTTTATTTTTTTCAATTACATGTAAAGATGATTTCCAACACTTTTATAAGGTCTAATTTTCATTTTCCTCTCTCGTTTCCTTCTTTCCTCCTTCCTCAAGACCACAATTTTACAAAGTTTATACATGTACAATCATATTAAACATATTTCCACATTTGTCATAAAGTGAAAGAAGAATCAGGACAAAAGAGAAAAACTAAAAGAAAGAAAAAACAAAAAAACCCCATGAAAATAGTATGTTTTCATTTGCATTCAGTCTCCATCATTCTTTCTCTGGATTTGGATGGCATTTTCTATCACGAATCTTTTGCAAGTGTCTTGGATTACTATATTGCTGAGAAGAGCTAAGTCTGTCATAGTTGATCATCACAATATCTTGCTGTTACCATGGTTCTGCTCCCTTCATTCAACCATCTATTATTTTTCAGGCACTATGCTAAGCACTTCATAACTATTATCTCATAACACTCTGGGAAATAGGTGTTATTATTATTCCCATTTTATAGATGAAGAAACTGAGGCAAACAGAGGTTAGGTGACTTTCCCAGAATAAAGCAATTCGTCAGTGTCTTATGCTCTATTCACTGTTCTACCAGGTGCTTCTTGGAAGCTTTTGACTTTGACAGACATCCAGGGCCCACGGGTGCCCACTAAATCCAATCCCTTCTCTCTTTTTGATCCTGCCTTGGGGGCAAGGAATATAGTACTCACTTGATGTCTTATGACATTTGTAAACTATGATTTCCTTATTTATATGTTCAAGTTTTTATATCTTGTCTACTCAACTGGAGTATAATCAATCAGTCAATCTATAATAGACTTCATGGGAGAGGATCATTATATTTTTCTGTCACACACAAACACACACATATATACACACAGTGCTTATCTATAAGATTTCTCTGAACATAATAGAGACTCAAATCTATTTCATTGCTTTATTTTATTTGACTATGTTCCAAGAAAGGCAGTCTAGTATAACAGACATAGGGCTGGCTTTGGATTCAGAATAATCTGGTTTGAAGCTCTGCTCCTGATACATATTGGCTGGGTATATGTCACTCTCAGTGCCCTGTCACCTAAGAAAGTAACCTACAGATTGTATATCAAGCCAAAGCAATAGAGAAGGCTTCCCAGGCTGGGAAAATCATTTAATGAAATCACAAAATCTCCAAATAATTTAAAAATATTCTGAGATGTCATTTACTATTGGGGGTTGGGGAGATAGATTTTGATCAGAGGTAAAACTAGATTCTCAAGTAAATAAAGACACCTAAGTTTAAGAAGGAGTTCAGATGGGATGGGTGGAATTTTAGGAAAACGGAAAGCCACGTCACCTAGTTTGAGATAGAAGGTGATACAGATAAAACCAAAGGACTCAAAAGTGAAATGGGGGGAGGGGGTGCAGCTAGTTTGCTTAGTAAAAAGAGCACCAGCCCTCAGGAGGCCGTGTAGGATTCAAATCCAACTTCAGACACTTAACACTTATTAGCTGTGGGATCCTAGGCAAGTCAGTTAACCCCATTTCCCTTCCCTCCTTTCCCCTCTTCCCATTCTCCATTCACAGAATGAAACAACTGGAGCCAGACTGGGAAAAGCAATATCGGGGAGTAAAATAGAAAATTTTATCCTAGAAGCATTAGGAGCGGTTTCTTTATCTAAAGATCACTAGAGATTCTTGAAGGGGACTGATAGGATCAGACTAGTACTTTAGATAGATTCTGGTGTGTGTGTGTGTGTAGGATGGTTTGGAGAGGAAAGAGACTAGAATTCAATCCCCAAATCCACTAGACATGTTTGTTCACAAACAGAATTAAGGTGGGTGTGTGTCGATTTGTATCGTATGGTAAACGATATATCAGAACTAGCTTCTTGCCTTAAGGCTTGTTTAGAATATTTTCAGGCAAATCATCCAATCCACTTGAAGCCTTTAACTTCTTTCTTTATAAAAAAAAAAAAAAAAAAAAAAAAAAAACAAAAAATAAAATACAAAAACAAATCCAAGCATACTTAAGAATTTGAGCATGTGAAAGAGGAAAGGTCTCCTCTCTCTGGAGACATTGTTATTTCATAAAATGGAAGTGACCCTTATACCATTAAATCCTCAAATATATGCAGTATATTTCCCAGCAGTATAACAAGTATTTTCAGGAGATATTTATATTGATTTGTCTAGTCCCTCATCCCAAAGAGTTAGGTGATAAGAATGCTAAATCTGCAGTCTAGAAGTCTGAGTTCAAGTTATCCCTCAAACACATATCTTCAGTAAATCATTTATACTTTGATCCCCATCTGTAAATGGGGATAACAACAACTATGATAATATTATTGTTATTAATAATAATGATAGCACCTACTTAATGAGGTTGTATCAAATGAGATAATTTGAGTACTTTGTAAATCTTAACTATTTAAGCATTAATTAGCTATTTTCCTGAGGCAGATAAGTGGCGTTGGACTTGGGATCAGGACTAACTTCCTTGGAAATGAGTAAATGGTTTTGCTATTTCAGTTATTTATGACAAGACCTGAGATATAAATATGTCCAATAAACTGTTTTGGAGGTTTGGGGGGAGAAAGGGAGGGAGAGGGGAAGGGAGAAAGAATAATTTTTCTCAAAAAGTATACAAAAATCACTGAAGTCAGAGAGGATATGATCCAGGGTAACTGGACCAGAAGCCAATCTCACTGTTCACAGTAAGGGAAATGCCAAGTTATTTGTGGAAAGGAAGTTGTGCCTTGTAAACAATTTCATTTTTAAAATGCGCTGGGATTAAATAGAATAAGTAAGAAAAACTTCTGAGAGCGTGACCGATCTTGGTAATAAAACTTTTTTAAGTCTAAATCTTTTGATTCCCAGAAGGGAATTTGTAAATTCTTCTCCTTTACCCCAAATAACTGATCTTCTCTGATCTTTAGGCTCCAGGATTCAGGGGCTATTCTTTCAATAGCCATTATCTAACTGCTTGGATTTTTTATTGTTGTCTGTGTTTGCTCCAGAGTAACATTAATATAAATGCAATCTATTTTAATTTGTTGCTGTTATAACGCTTACCATTGGGATAGTTATTGTATACATTGTTTTCTGGTTCTCTATCATCACTCCATATATATCTTCTCATGGTTCTCTTGTCATCATACTAATTTCTTCAGCATAGCAATATTCTATTATATTCATGCACCCTAGCCTGTTTAGACATTCTTCAACAGAGGAGTATAAATAAACTTTGTTACAAGTTCTTTGCTACTAAAAAAAAGTGCTGCTGTAAATATTTTGGTCTGTGGGGAGCCTTTCTTTTTTACATTGACGTCCTCAGACTGGATTGTCTGGGAGGGGAATCTTTGGGACAATCTCATGGCAACTTCTGGAAGCCCCAAGTAAAAATTGTCAGAAAAGAGCACAGCAGAAAGCCAACAATTGAATCTCAATGGTTTTAAGATTAGCGATCATGAAATAGATTATTTCTACCCACACATTAGGGGACAGAGCAGATTCCATGTTAAAAAAAAACAAAACTAGGTATTTTCAAAAGACTCCTTAAGAATTTTTTTTGTTACTTTCTTTGCACTAATTCCAAATGGTTTTCCCATGATGGGTTGGACCAATTCATAGTTCTACCAGTAATGGATATTTCTTTCTACAAGCCTCGAAGCCTCACTCTGCCTTTGGAATACATTCCTGATCTTATGCCACAGAAGAACTTTTAGTTACCGACCATTTTTCTCTAATGGGAAGCAACCATGGGACTGGTTCCGTATTTTTCACCTTTTTTGGTATCCCCAATAAACTTTAAAATGCTTGTTAAGAAGTCTCTTATTTTCTGAATTTCATCAGTTACCAGATCTCCTTTGCTATTTTTTCCTTTCTCAGACAGTATACTTATTTTAATATTCACTCATTTTTCTGGTATTTGCTTTCTGGTTTTTGTTTTTGAAAGGCCAGCTGAGTATTTCTGAATCACAGAGCAGGAACAGTTATTAAGGGCAAAGTTCACTTCAGCTACATAATGAAACCATAATATCAAATGGTTTAATAAAGTGTTTTAATGATCTCATATAATAGGTGCTTAGCATTTCCATTTAATGTACATATGGAGGGAGGGGGGAAATGAAGCTATTTAGAAAGTATGAGTCCTTTATAAATTGAAATAATAGACAGTATGACAAGCATTGTAAGGTCGTGTTGTAGGGTGTAGGATATGTTGTCATCTTCAGCACAGTGAGATGAATAATGTAGTGAGAGTTAAGAGGCCTCCGTACCAATTCTGATTTTTTGCCACTAGCCAATAGAACAAAATAAGTGGAGATTGGTTGGTTTGTTTGTTTCTTTTTGGAGTAAAACAGAAGGTGGAAAGGATGATTAACCTGGAAGCACATGTGAAACAGGTATCAGTAAGCTAAAACCACAGGTAGAAAACAATGACATTTGTTAACAAGAATGTGAAGTTAGTGTTTTGCCCATATCAAATACCTTGGACATTCATAACAGAATCCAGAATTCTCATAGCACAGGAACTAAATCCCATAGTAAACACTAAAACAAAATACCTGAAGGATCAACATTTAAAGACAATCATAGGAGCTTATGTATAATGTTATTCAACCATTTTATTCAATCAAGACCCTTTTTTGAGATGTTTTTACCAAAGACACTGAAGTAAGTGATTTGCTATTTACTTCTCCAACTCATTTTATAGAAGTGGAAACTGAGATAAACAAGACCAAGAGACTTGTCCAGGGTCACACAACTAGTAAATGTCTGAGGTTGTATCCAAACTCATAAAGAGAAGTTTTCTTGATAACAGGTCCAAAATACCTTTATATACAATTGATGAAAAAATTAATTCTCCATGGGACACAAGAATTACATTTACATATCTGTATATTCACAATACATACATAGGATATATACACATTCTTTCACAGTAGTCCTACTTTGATGCTTTTTTGTTGTGTGGAGATAATCTTGAATTTTTGAAGATTGAGCCAGAGGAGACCAAAAACTCCAGCTGCTTCTACAAGGTTTGAAGGGTTTTGTCTAGGGTTCCAAAGACATATTGTCATCTGAAGAACAGTCTAGTTTTGTCTTTAAAGGCATATCATGAGGAGGTTGGCCAGAAGGTGATGAAATTTTTTTCCATAACAACTCATGAAAACCATCTACTAAGATGTGGCATATATACATATATATATACATATATATATATATATATATATATGCGTAGGATTGGGATCTCTGCATCAGGGGTATGTGCAGTTTGATTAGTTATTTAAAATATATAATTCCAAATTGCCTTTCAATGATTGCATCAATTCATAGCTCCACCAATGGTGTTGGAGTGCCTATCTTTTTGAAACCCTTCCAGCAGAGATTACTTCCTTCTTTTGCCATCTTTGATAATTTCCTGGGTTATGACAGCAAGTACTGGGATTTTTGTTTTGATTTGGCTTCTACTAGTGATTCATCCTGGCAACAAGCATTTATTAAGGATAAGGATAGAGACTATGTTATGCCTCAGTTTCCCTGAATTATTATTCCCTGAATAAAATTATTATGGCCATCTACACACCCCCCCTCCCCTTTCCTGGCCATTTGGACTGAGAGAATTAAAATCACAAAGCTCTGACCACTTTACATTCCAAAGAGTCATAAAACTCCAGGTGGTTTATCTCAAATGCCTGCTGGGATTTGCCCCTCCAACTCCAGTCTCCTGCCCTCAACCTCCTTATCTTGACCCCCCATTCTGTCAGGACTAAAGTTATCCTTCCCTGGAATTATGGCTTGTCTCCCATCCAGTATGCTTGTCCCCTCCTTAACTGCCTTACTCAGGCCATATGTCCTGTGTATCTAAAAGAACATATAAAAAGTCTGTGCCTTAATTGCTACGGATTGGACATCTTTTGTACATGAATCCTGTCCAACCAGCTAGCCCAAATTCTCCACTCTTAAAATATTAAAAACTAATCTCTGTCTTGTTTCAGTTTCTGCAACATTACAACTGTGACTTCACTAATATAAGAGCTTTCTGTTGAGAAACTCTGTCTACCCGTGCAGATCACCACCTCTACAACTTAGAATCTGAGAGGTGCCTAACATTGTGATGTCAAAATCAAGTAGAAACATATCCACTGAATTATAGCTAGGGATCCCTGTGGGTCACAAACTTATAAAGGAATACATTAATATTATGTGTGTTTTGTTGTATTTTTAGTATTTATTTATAATATTTATTTAATTTTCCAAATATTGTTCAATTATATTTTAACCTTCTGGTTGGGCCTCTCTTGAGAGTGTTGTGGGCTGTGTTTGACATCTCTGATCTCAAGCATTGAGAAGCTAAGTGATTTGTTTTGAATCAAAAGTGGGAACTGAGCCAAGGATTTCCTGGCTCCAAGAAGAGCACTCTCTATATTATACTTTAATTTTTAAATTTTTTTTAGTAAGAGACCTACTATGTACAAAGAACTGTGCTAAGTAATGCAGAAACAAAGACAAAACCAAAATCATAAGCTCAATGGGCTTACATGCTAAGAAAACAACATGCATGCACATATAAAAAGTCAATCAACTAGCATTTTATAAAGCATCTACTATATGTCAGGTTCTGTTTTAAATAAGAGAGATATGAAAAAAGACAAAAATCAGTTCCTGTCTTGTAAAAAGAGAAACTTAAGGCTAAGAAAAGATTTGGAAAAAGCAAGAATGAGTCAGGTTTGAAAAGTCAGATGAAGGATTTTGTATTTCATCTTGGAGTCAACAGGGAAACACCAAAGTTTATTGAATGGGAGAGAAGGGTGTGATATTACCTGTGCTTTAAGATCAGTTTGATAGGTGAGTAGAGGATGGATTTGAGTGGAGATTGACTTGAGGCAGGGAGTCCAACCAATAGACAAAAAAGTAAATACAATCTGTATAGAAACAAAAAGTAATTTTGTGTCAGGGAGAGGTTTTAACAGTGGAAATTAGGAAAAGCCTTCAGGAGAAGGTGAATTGAACTTTTAAGAAAGCTAAAGATTCTATGAAGTGCACCTTAAAGCAAATAGTTTTATTATTATGTGTCAGACACTGTGCTAAATATTGAGGATACAAAGAAAGGCTAAAATCAGTCTGCTTTCATGAAACACAAAGTCTAATGGAGGTGAGAAAGGAGGGCTATTAAGCACTAGGAATAGTCTGTGCAAAGACAGAGATGGGAATTGAATTACTGATGTATAGAAAATCAGTTTGTTTGGACCATAGCATCCATAGAGAGGGAATAATGTATAAAAAAGCTAGAAAAATAGGCTGGAGTCAGAAGGTGAGGTCAAACAGGAATTTACATTTGATCCTAGAGGCAAAAGAAAGCGAGGAGTTTCTAAAGCAGGTAAAAGACATGGTCAGATCTGTACTTCAGTAGTTGTGTGATGAATAGAATGGAATAGAGAATAATGGAAGAAAGGAGGCCAAAAATGAAGTGACTACAATTGTGTAGGTGAGTAGTAATAAAGGTGGACAGAGCTATTGTATGAGTAGAGAAAGAAGCTACATTTATAAGATGTTATGGAAATTGAATCTATAAAACTTGGTAATTAATTGGATGTGGAGGTGGAGGGAGAGTGAAGAATTAGGGATCAATCAGATTGTGAACATAGAAAAATGGTGCTACCATTGATAGAAACAAGGATAATGTTAGGAAGAAATGTCTTCCACATCATCCTTCCTAGTTAACAATCCTTTTGAGAATCCTTTGTTCATATCTTTAGTATGAACTGGAAAATGGATCTTGTGCTTATATATCTATATTCCCATAATAATAGCTCTTAGACCCTTATTGGACATATCTGATGCAAATTTTTTTTTCCAGTAGGATGTTTCCCTTCTTCCTCACTGCATTTTTCTTATTTATTCAAAAGCCAAAATAAGTTTTTAATATTCTTTTTTCGAACAACTTAACTGTAGAGATAAAGGAACTCTAACAGCCAAAGTCTGACTTCTTTAAAAGCTTCGTGCCTGCTTAGAATTCAGTTAACACTAGGTGACTTTGCCTGAGGCTGTTCCAGGCCTGTTGCTGGAATCTATTTCAATATTCTGGGTGTGGTTTTATTCTGGTGTTCCTTAAACTTAATTCAAAATTCTAGTTCATGTTTATTTTAGGCAGATTTAAAATCATTCTCTTCTTCATTCACATTCCACTGGATCCTTTAAATTATTTTATATTCTGTAGCATATTTGTTCTCTTTTTTCTGAATCTTCTTTTTTCCCATATACTATTGTTATCCAGATCTATAAGCCCCAATAACAAAAGAAATGATAGGTAACAAACCAACCATACTGGAACCTTGCCATTTGAGGGTGTGGAGGCAACTCCTTCTACATTATATCAGAGAAGGCAGCAGCAAAATAAATACAGGAGCCAAACATGAAACAGTATGAACATATACCTCTACTTATATAGGCAGTCCCGAATGTTCAGTTAAAAACTTTTTATTAGGATTCCCTCATTAAATGAAAGAAGCATTTATTAAGTACCTATTCTGTTCAAGGCCACTGTGCTAGGCAATGGGAATGCAGAGATAAAAAATCCTAGGGGGATAAAATACAGAAATATCTGTGGAGTAATTTCATGAGGGAAAGAGCACTAATAAATGGACATTTATTAGGGTTGGAGGTCAAGAGGGTCTTTGTATAAGAGGTAGTTCCTGAACTATGCTGTAAAGGAAGTTTAGACTCTACAAAGAATTGTAAAAGGAGAATATTTCAGATGTAGGAGACTACTGGTGTAAATAAAAAGAGGTAAGTTAGAATGTTGTTTATATAGAGGGATCGCTCATAAATTAATTTAACTGTAATGGAAATTATGTAAAGGGTAGGGGCAGCTAAATGATACAGTGTATAGAGCAGCAGCCCTGAAATCAGGAGGACCTGAGTTTAAATATGAACTCAGACACTTAAAACTTCTTGGCTGTGTGACCCTGGGCAAGTCACTTAACCCCGATTACCGCAGGAGGCAAAAATATATGTAAAGGGAGAGGTGAGATAGATTTAAGGAGGCCTTTGAATGTTAGGTTAAACATTGATGTGGAATCAGTTACTTTAATTTTTAAGGTTTTTTTTTTTTAAGTTTAGTTTGTCAAGGTAGCTTTATTTTTTCCTTAAAAAAGTATTTTTCAACTAAAAAAGCATTTATTTTCTCTTCTTTCCATCTTCCTATTCCCTCCATGGAAAAACAAATCACAAAATCTTTGCGATAATATGTAGTTAAGCAAAATAAATTTCCCTAAGGGACATTTTCAAAAATGACATCTCCTTCTGTTGAGGTTGGGAAGGGGACCCCAAAAGTTTGGGGTCACAGACCAGTGTCACAAGATATCTCAAAAGAACCTTCAGGCTTGAACCTATTTCCTAGTCAAGAGACAAAATGTATTGTAATTGTAATGTAATGCCAGAGAAACTGAGGCAATATAGAGATTAGAGAGTTTTTAATATTTTACTTGGATTTCTGAGAGGGAGAAATTTTCAGGACCAAAGAATCCCTTTTGGTCCCAGGGTTGATGTCCTAAAGCATTCAGCAGCAGTAGCATCAAATGTGAGATTCCGTTGAATTATATATGTGGCTCCAAGATCGGGAGACAAAGGCAGGGGGTGAAGTCCAAACACTGAGAGCGGTAGAGGTAATTTCCAGGCAGGGACCATCAATCTGGTTCTGACAGAGTCGGGGGTAAGGACCATAAATTCTGATAAACTGGGAGTGAAAGGGGTAGTTAAACTAGAGACAGAAAATTTGGAACTGAGAGATAGAGGATGCCAATTAGGTATCTGAGATAGGACATCTGGAGTTTTTGGAATGCCGGAGTGGCCAATAATCCATAGCCCTAATTATTTCAGTCCTAATGAACAGGAAAGGGGGTTGCAACCAGGGCGATTGAGGCAGAACAATTAAGGAACTGAGGCAGAACAATTTAGGGAAACTGAGGAAGGACAATAAAAGGAAACTGTGGCACAACATTCCACACTCTCTGTTCTGAATATTCAAATCTTCCCTTAGATACCTGGGAGATCTTAGCACCATAATTTTGACTAATCCTATGTGAGGCAAAGAAACCAAAATAAAAGTAGAAAAATGCAAGGTTCTTATGGAAAGGACAAGTCTCTCCCTGATGACCCCAGACTTAACATCAGTACAAAGGCTCTCCCTGTTGCAAACATGTCAGGCCCTCTGAAGTTCTGGAGCATCATTTCAACCAGGGAATCCAGCTTGAGATGCATAATTCCCTGTGAGTTAGATCTGTAGTCATTTGTGCACTTAACAGCCTCTGCTTATAGAGGGAGTAGCTGCGCTCAAGATAGTTGAGCTACCCATCCTAGGAGGGGCACCCCATGACTGTCAAAAACTCCAGGGGGGCAGTTTCCCTAATTCCTTATCTTTTCTTCCCTTTTTGATTTCACTGAAAGGAATCATGCAAGGAGGAGTAAATAAATTGTCAAGTAACCATCCCACATATAAATCCTGAAAGTAAATTAAAGTTCCTATACATAACAGACTAGTACAGTAGGGTTTCCCAAAAATTCCTCAAACAATTACATATTCTGAAGGGAACTTCCTTAACAGCAATAGTTATACAATTTTAATATTTCCATCCTAAATCTTAAACACACAGTAATAGATGACCTAGTTAGGGTTTACCAATAATTCATCAACCCTTCCTAAATTCTCCATATTAAAGTCCATCAGGGGCAGGGGGTGAAGTCTCAGTCAAAACTACTTCTTGCTGAGAATGGGTGAAGGGCTGACTTTTAATCATGGAGGGGGATGGGTGTGGTGTGATGTGCTGAAAATGATCAAAGCTTCCAATGGGCTGATCCTGATCCCAGAAGCAGGGCAATATAGCTGTAATTTTAACCAAAATCTAGAACAAAAAACAAATCTAACAAATAAAGTTTTATTTTATTTATTTTTTTACATTTTTAAAAATTAATTTTATAATTATAACTTTTTTTTTGACAGTACATATGCATGGGTAATTTTTTACACCATTGTCCCTTGCACTCACTTCTGTTCCGAATTTTCCCTCCTTCCCTCCACCCCCTCCCCTAGATGGCAGGCAGTCCCATACATGTTAAATGTGTTATAGTATATCCTAGATACAATATATGTGTGCAGAACTGAACAGTTCTCTTGTTGCACAGGAAGAATTGGATTCAGAAGGTAAAAACAAAAGAAGAAAAACAAAAATGCAAACAGTTCACACTCATTTCCCAGTATTCCTTCTCTGGGTAGCTGATTCGGTCCATCAATTGGAACTGAATTAGATTTTCTCTTTAACAAATAAAGTTTAGTACAATATGAGAGAGAAAGATTGGTTTTCATAAAACAGAGAGAGGGCAGTATAGACTGACCAGCAGCTTCCCATGTGAAGAGACAAGTTTGCCTCACAGGACAGGCAAATGACTGTAGTCCCAATAAACAAAACAGCAGTTAGATCTGACAGACTATTGTTCATTATCCACTCATTATTTAGAAACCTTTAAAAACCTAAATATCCACAGACACAAATATTCAGTAACAGACAGATGACCAGGCTAAATACTTACTTGCCTAAGTATTTAGGATATAATGATTACATATAATCAGATTGGTAACAGCAAGGTATGACATAATTAAATTGCATTAACAATTTTTATTGACCATTTGCTCTGATCAGTCACAGGAGGAAAATATAAGCAGTCAAAACTGATTCTTCAGCATATACAGGATAAAATAGCCTTAACTCAGTTCTACTCCAGCTAATTGTCCCAATAACTTTCAGAAGGTGGAGCTTTAGAACCCCCCAAAATAATAATAGCTACAAGCCCAAGAAATCTTACCTCCAATAACAAATCCCATTAACCAAAGTTTCAGATAAAACCTTAACAGGTATTTTCTATGACCTTATACTGTTAACAGAAAGAAATTTGTCCCAGAAAGTTCATACAATTATCTTTCATATCTAAGTAGATGTTTCATAAGTGAACATTACACAAATCATGTTGTTTTTAAAATACCCAATACACAGAAAAATCCCAAATTGCATATTGTGCATCACAGAACCATTTTTAAAATAGTTTTTATTTACCAGATATATGCATGGTTAATTTCAAAACATTGACAATTGCCAAACCTTTTGTTCTAATTTTTCCCCTCCTTCCAGCCCCCCCCCCCCCCATGGCAGGTTGAGCAATACATGTTAAATATGTTAAAGTATAAATTAAATACAATATATGTATACATGTCCAAATAATTATTTTGCTGTACAAAAAGAATCGGACTTTGAAATAGTGTACAATTAGTCTGTGAAGGAAATCCAAAATGCAGGCGGACAAAATTAGAGGGATTGGGAATTCTATGTAGTGGTTCAAAGTCATCTCCCAGAGTTCTTTTGCTGGGTGTAGCTGGTTCAGTTCATTACTGCTCTATTGGAACTGATTTGGTTCATCTCATTGTTGGAGAGGGCCACGTCCATAAGAATTGATCATCATATAGGATTGTTGTTGAAGTGTATAATGATCTCCTGGTCCTGCTCATTTCACTCAGCATCAGTTCATGTCAGTCTCTCCAGGCCTTTCTGAAATCATCCTGTTGGTCATTTCTTATAGATCAATAATATTCCATATCATTCATATACCACAATTTATTCAGCCATTCTACAATTGATGGGTATCCATTCAGTTTCCAGTTTCTAGCTTCTATAAAAAGGGCTGCCACAAACATTCTTGCAGGTCCCTTTCCCTTCTTTAAAATCTCTTTGGGATATAAGCCCAGTAGTAACACTGCTGGGTCAAAGGGTATGCACAGTTTGATAACTTTTTGAGCATAGTTCCAAAATGCTCTCCAGAATGGCTGGATGTATTCACAATTCCACCAACAATGTATCAGTGTCCCTGTTTTCCCACATCCCCTCCAACATTGCACATTATCTTTCCCTGTCATTCTAGCCAATCTGGCAGGTGTGTAGTGGTATCTCAGAGTTGTCTTAATTTGCATTTCTCTGATTAATAATGACTTGGAACATCTTTTCATATGGCTAGAAATAGTTTCAGTTTCTTCATCTAAGAATTTCTGTTTAACAGAAAAATTTTCAAAAGGACAAAGGAAAAAAACTATTATTCTCAGAGGTCCTTTAAATAATGGGCATAACTTCAGAATGACTCAATATAATCAATTAAAACTTATGCAGAACATCCTATATGGAATATCCTACTTCCACATAAAAGAATCCAAAATGTTCTTTAAAATATTAATTAAACTTTTAAAAATAACTCTACCAAATTATAGATCACATTTATGACCATATTCCTTAAACAAGGAAACCATTATATATCTAAAGAAACAAATATTCAATCAATTTATTATAATAAAAGTGGGCTGTCCCTTTAAATCACAATTTGCTCTCTGCATCAAGAGCCAAGCTACTGTAACTTGGTAAAAAAAGTGGCTGGAACACACTTAGTGGGAGGAAGGGGAATTTGATTATCACCTTGACAAGGCTCTTTCCATGTGGTCATCCTTTCCCCACTCCACTTGGCATTTCTCCCAAGTCCATGATGCTTCCAGACTCCCATTTCTGACAGCTAACCTTGTCTGACATACTTTAAACAAATTCCCAGACCAACAACCCTTCCAACTAGATGCTCCATTTAAACTATTTATTGTATTTGCAAATTAATCTTTCTTATCCCAGTTCTTCAGAATCCCTGTCTTATCTCATTCCTTTCCTTTAAAAACTTTTAAGGTTCACAATACAATGAATAGCTAAATAACTTCATAAAATCCACACATATGTTCAGCAAAACTGACACAATTTAAAAAGCATAACTTATAATGTTTGCAAATTACCCAATTTGTGTTTCAGAAGGCAACATAAACTGAACCAAATCAAAAACAGTTTTTAAAAAGTTTTTTTCTTCAGTAGTAAAGTTTTCAATATTCAAACAAATTCTAAAATTTTATACTCAGAAAAATCTAGCATGCACAAAGCAACAGTAAAATTATTTTCCACAATTTCTGAATCATAATAACATTTTAAATTACCTAAAAAATATATTTTTTTCTTCTCCTGGCTGAATTTTCTTCTCACAGCAATTAGCATCAACTTCTTTGTTCTGCAAAGCTCTTATCTCTCCAGGCTGAGTTTGAATTTTATTGCTCTTTCCCTCTTCTCTAAGAGCTTTTCAGGAGGAAAAAAAGCCCTTTTCTGCCAGTTTTAAAAGTAGCAAAACTTTTCCTGTTCCTTTTACTCACAAATTAGGGCAACAGTTTAAGAAGTTAAGAACAATAAGCAATTTTAAAATACTAAACACATTTGCAACATTAAAATGACCAATTGCCAAATTTCTTAGTCACACTTCTTAAAACTTAACAGAGCTCTTAATCAACAAAACAACCAAACAAGTCACACAGAACACAGAACACTAATCACACAAACATAGGCTGCACAGTTACAACATTTAACAAGACATTTTACATGTACAGACTTCAGGAATGCCCTCAAGGAAGGTTTTTTTTTGTTGTTGTTGTTTTGTTTTGTTTTGTTTTTTAATTCAGCTCAAGACTCTTTCCTCAGAAATCCAGAGACTTTTTATAGGCTTCCAAACTCCAGTTTGGTGCATTTCTCTGCCTTCACAGAGAATGCCCACAGATAACCAGGCAGTGCCAAAAGACACTCAGAACCAGATCCAGAACACAGAATACCAGAACCAGATGACACCACAGCTACATCCGGCCCGTATCTCCCAGATTAACGGTTTATCAACCTAATGTCTGGGGACCTGAAGCTAACACAGACTGAGTAGACAGACAGAGAATCATTTACCCTGCAGAGATTTTAAAACAGACTCTCCTTTGACCAGGTGGAGGTGTTTGCAAAGAGTCTTGTAGCTGCTGAAAAACTGCTCTCTTCCCCAAAACTCTGGAGCAATCCAGAGGGCTAGCCTTTCCAAACCAAGAGCCCAGACTTCAGCCGTCCCAAGGCCCAAGGAGGAGACCCAAAGGTCTCTAATCTCTAATCTTGCTCTCATATCTCGCTGGGGCCTCCAAATGTAATGCTGAAGAAACTGAGGCAAGATAGAGATTAGAGCAGTGGTCCTCAAACTTTTTAAATAGGGGCCAGTTCACTGTTCCTCAGACTTGGGAGGGCCGGGCTATAGTAAAAACAAAAACTCACACTCTGTCTCCACCCTCAGCCCATTTGCCATAACCTGGTAGGCTGCATAAACGTCCTCAGCTGCTGCGTCTGGCCCATGGGCCGTAGTTTGAGAACCCCTGGATTAGAAATTTTTAATATTTTACTTGGATTTCTGAGAGAGAGAGAGATTTTCTGGGACCAAAGGATGCATTTTGGTCCCAGGGCTGATGTCTTAAAGCATTTAGCAGCAGCAGCAGCAGCAGCAGCAGCAGCATTGAATGTGAGATTCCAATGAATTATATATGTGGTTCCAAGATCAGGGAGATAAAGGCAGGGGGTGGAGTCCAAACTCTGAGAGCAGGAATTTCCAAAAAGGGACCATCAATCCGTTTCTGACAGGTTGGGGGTAGTCAAAAAGAGAGACAAAAAGCCTGGAATTTTAGAGATGGAGGATGCCAATTAGGTATCTGAGATAGGACATCTGGAGTTTTATCTTTTGGAATGCCAGTGGCCAGATCTCTACAGCCCTAATTATCTTAGTCCTAATGAACAGGAAGTGGGGTTGCAGCCAGGGGGATTGAGGCAGAACAATTAAGGAACTGAGGCAGAACAATTTAGGGAAACCGAGGCAGGACAATTTAGGAAACTTAAGCAGGATAATTTAGGGAAATTGAGGCAGAACAATTTAGGGAAACTGAGGCAGGACAATAAAGGAAATGGGCACAATAGCAAAGTGGGCTGAATTCCAAAAGAAATAAGCAAAGTTCTAAGAGAGAGGAGATCCCTTTATCCAGCTTTCTATCATTGACATGCTAATTCTATGGCCCAAAGGAGTGGTCTTCAGAATTTGGTTATCACTGACCACCAGATTATCTACCTGACAGTCAGCAATGAACTGAGGAGTGGCTCTGGAATTTGGTTCTTACTGACCAGATTATCAGTTATCAATGAATTGAGGAGTGGTTTATTGTCTCACAAATTTGATCTGTGGGATTATCCTGAGGCCAGAAGCTATCTGAGTGTGGGGTGATCGATTCAGAATCAGATTGGGCGTGGGAGTTTCCTGAGATAGACTCCAAGAGTCAGAAGATTTAGGATCACTGAATTATTGCCCCCCCTAAAAATCAGGGGACCACAAAATAATATTACATCACTTCTGCATTGAATCCTTTAACCCTCTGTCAGGAAGCAACATGCTTCATCAGTGGACTTCTTAGAATTGTGGTTTGGTCAATGCATTGACCAGAGTTCCTAAAACTTTCAAAGTTGTCTTTATAATGTTGTTATAATGATAATTTTGATGGTGACATTAATAATAATAGCATTTTTATAGCACTTTAAGATTTTCAAGGTGAAAGATTTTAGGGGATCATTTCCTGGCACTGGGTGCAGCTGGTGCTGATTGGGAACCCTATTGCCCATAAGCAATTCTAGGTCAAAGTTCAGGGCAGAGAGGTGCAATAGAACTTGTGACTGCAAGGGGACTGGGCTCTTCAGAGTGTCAGCCAGGTGAGCAGTGACCACACCTCTCCCTGGATCCCACCACCTTAGAAACATTGCTTTGAACTAACTTTGAAAACTAGCAGCATGAAAAAAACCTGATAGTGTCTCCCAATCTCTGTGTGAGCAGAGCCCAACTTTAACATACTAAAGTTCCAAGTCAAGAATATGCTGGGGAAAATGAAAACAACAACAACAACAACAAAAGACTTGATCATAAAAAGTTACTACGGTAGTAGAGAAGACCAAGACATAAATTTAGAAGACAACAATGTTAAAACAGCTACAAACAAAGCCTCAAAAAAAAGCTAATTGGAACCAAGAATTCCTAGGAGAGTTAAATAGATAAAAATGGTAGAAGAAAAATTGGGAAAATGAGAGTGAGGCAAGAAAATTATAAAAAGAGATTTAACAGCTTGGTAAAAAAGACACAAAAAATACTGAAGAAAATAACAGCTTAAAAAATAAAACTGACCTAGTGGTAAAAATTCACTATAGAAAAGAACTTTAAAAGCAGTGTTGGGAGAAACCCTCTTCATTATTTCCTCCTCCATCCCCACCCCTGTCTTTCTCTTCTCCCCCATATAGTTTTCTGACATCTGGATTAATTTTTCAGGATGGGGGGAGGTAAAGTATAAGGAGGGAGGCAGCTTGCTATCAAGGTTAGAGCCACCAGGATGGAGTGAATAAAACCCCAGATATTTGGTGGTTAGGTGGGCCATAGGCTGGGGCCTTCACAGGAGGCGTTTTTGGTTGAATTTAAGTGGAAGTGGGCCTTAGTTGTAGTGGACCCTTGGTAGAATTCCCACAGTTACTCCTTGAGGCAAAAAAGAAGAGCCATTAAAGGGATTATCTTGTCCTTAACTGGGCCCCTTTGCTATCCTTAAGTGGGCTTTTGTTGCAGTGGGCCTGGGTTGAATTTTTTGTGTATTCCTTGCACTGACAAAATTATCATGACCCCATAGTTACCAAACCCAAACAGAAGGGCAAGATCTAGATGTCAACCCCTAAGGTTATTTTCCTCTTATAAAAGAACCTACTGGTATCTTCTATGCTTACTCCTTTTAGGAACTTATTCCCCACACTGGTGTCTTCTCCTTTTGAATGGGGACTTCTGCTAGGGAACTTAGTCTGAGTGTTTCCCCTTGTTAATCACTAACTTCTCTTTTGGAATTTAGCCTGCTTCTAACAGCATAATAAAATCATTGCTTGATTTGGAAATGGTCTAAACCTACAAATTCTTTTAGATATCTCCAGACATTGTCCTGAAACCCCAATATATTTTTGGAGTTCAACCCCATGTTCCATCAGGAGGAGCTCAAGATGATAAAGGCACTGATAACTACTGAAGCTCAGAAATTGCTGCAGCAGCTGAATGTTCTGTTGGAAGAGAAGTCCAGATGTCAACCAAAAGTCTATGACTGAAACTAATTGAATCTGCTCATGATAATGGTCTTCGGATGACTGCAAGGCTGAGATTCTTTGACATGAAAGACTTTCTTAAACAAACTCAGTTCTTTGGTTTCTTTTTCTCTAGTTGTGAATTTATTGGACATATTTCTTTATTATTATTATTATAGCTTTTTATTTACAAGAATATGCATTGGTAATTTTTTAGCATTGACCCTTGCAAAACCTTCTGTTTATTGGACATATTTCTATCCATAATGAAGGTATATCCCAAACATCTTGGATGTGTGGGATTAGGTTGCTTCTCTCTGGCTGTGAAATGGACAGAGGAAGAGAGAACTGTCCCATTAGCCACTTATTTGATCTGAATAAGCTAATACAAATTCAGCTTCTGACTTGATGAGAATGGAAAAGATTCTTTTAGAGAAAGTGTGTTGCAAAGTTAAAAACTACTCCCGTCTTTCAGTTTCTACAATTGTATTATTCATTCATTCATGAAAATTTATCAGGTTTTGAAGACTGGAAACTCAGCTTAAGATATGCTATTGTGTTCTAAGCAAAGCCTTTTTTCTATATATTCTTAATTGCAGTGGAGATTCAAGCACAGAAACATATAGAATTGACAGGAGTAGACTATCTTCAGAAACATTCCAAGATAAATTGCAGAGATCTGACCTTCTGGCAGGAGCTTGTAGCAAAGTGCCTAACTGAACACTCATCAAACGAGTGTTCCAAACCAATGTTCAAAAGTTGAAATAGATTGTGTCTGAGCATACTGCATGTCAGTTGAAGCATAGTTATTACAAAATCACTCATCTTCCAACAATCTTAATAGGATTCTTATGGTGAAGAAATTCAACTATTTTGAAGGCTTATTTCACATCAGAACTGTGGACTCCAATATTAGAATGCATTTAAACTGTAAAGCCTGAAATAGAGCAACTAGGTTAGCAATGATGTTTTCAGACTTAAGGGAAAACAGGCTATAGTTGAAAATTGATTATGTGTGCTGCAGTTGGAAGTGTACTCAGGACTAAATTATGATCTTCTTTGAAGCAAGTTTGTAAAAACTAAAATTCAAACGTGAAATCCTAACATAGAATCAGGATGGGAGACTATGCAGTGAATTTATAGTTAATATTGATCTAATCTAGTGATATCTGGATTGGTATAATGAATATAGGTAGCATTGATGGCAAAATGTGATTGACTTTAATTGATGTTATTTGGATTATGAAGCAAGTTCATATCAAAACAGATCAATTTCAGAAAAATGGTATGATACACTTTAGTATAGTATAATTGTTTATCTGACTGAAGTGAATTGTCTGTCCAGATTCAAGTAAGTAGCAATTTAATTTACTAATTACGTGATAGTTGGAGCACTTAAGGCAAGTTGTAAGTTAATGAATCTAAATTGATATATTGAGTTGGGAAAGCTTATCCCCTTTAGTTAATCAGGGCAATATATAGTTTCCACAATATATAATTTTCACAATAGCTATAAATTGTTCAAATTTCTCTTTGGCATCATATTGTGGAAAAAACTTCCTTTTAAAGGTAAAAAAAACCCAAAAAAACAACCCAAAAACCATAGTATATATCTGTCTTATGCTTCATCATGTAAAGCATTTTGCAAATGCATTCTTCAGTTACTTCCAAACATCTGATTCAATGACGAATTTCCTTTCTAATTTATCAGTCCAAACTTAAATTGGCTGAAATAATTTAAGAAAGTACCGTCATATTCTGTAAGAAAATGATCTTTCAATAAAGCCATTAAAATGCAAAAACAATAGTAGCAGCAACAACAAACAAAATTGGTCAAATAGCCAAGAGACAAAAAAGTTCACTGAAGAAAAATTCCTTAAAAATTAGAATTGAGCAAGTAAAAGCCAATGACTCCATGAGACTTTAAGAAATAATTAAAACAAAGTCAAAAAAAGAAAAGAAAATGTAAAATATCTCACTTCACAGAAAAATAAATGACCTGGGAAATAGATTGAGGAGAGATAATTTAAGATTTATTGATTTTTAAAAAGATCCTAGACATCATATTTGAAGAAATTATAAAGGAAAACTATCCTGATACCTTGGGTCCAGATGGTAAAATAGAAATTCAAAAAACACCAATCACCTGAAAGAGACCCTCAAATAAAAATTCCCAGGAATATTAGCTCAAATACCCATTTCTATGTGAGACTTTTCCTGATTGCTATTACCTTAACCTTAAAATTACCTAGTATCAATTTTATATTGGTGCCTGAATCTTGATTTTACCCTTCCTGTCCCCTTAGAATGTAAGTTCCTTGAAGGTAAAGCTATGTTATGTTTATCTTTAAACCTGATAGAAAGTAGGAACAAATGCTTGATTAAAAAAAATTTGCAAGTGCTTTATTTTATCATTTGAGCCTCACAATAAGCAGAAGCAGAGAGATTGTGACTTGCCCAGAGTCAAACAGCTATTAAGTGTTAGAGACAGAATTACAACTCAGGTCTTATTGAGTAGTCTTACTGACTACTGCTCTAACAACTTTCCAGTTGGTTCTGCTCATTTCACTCTTTATCAGTTCATACAAGTTTTCCTAGGTGTCTCTGAAACTGTCCCCTTTGTCATTTTTTATGGCACGATAGGATTCCATTACAAATGCCCAAACTTGTTCAGCCATTGCCCAAGTACTGGTCATCCCTTTAGTTTCCAGTTCACCACAAATGAAACTGCTATAAATATTTCTGTATATATGGGTCCTTTTCCCTCTTTGATCTATTAGTAGTGAATCAAAGGGTATCCATAATTTAGTAAATTTTTGTTCATACTTTCACATTATTTTCCAGAATGCCTATGCCAACTTATAGCTCTAGCAACAAAGCATTAATGTGACTTTTCCTGAAGCTCCTCCAACATTTATTTTTAATTAATTTTGTCTTAAAGCAGAATCTTAGGATTGCTTTAGTTTGCATTTCTCCAATTAGTGTCTCAGACTATTTTTTCATATGGATATTGAAAGTTTGAATTTCTTCCTATAAAAACTGCCTGTTGGATGTCTTTTACTCATTTGTTAATTGGGAAATTATGAAAATATGAAGCAATCAAGTACTGGATTCTAGGAATACTTCTTTTGTCCTGTTGACCTAGTTTTAAAAAAAATCAGATTGGTCATTAATTTGCTAAGATGAAATGTCTTTCTGGTACAACTTCCTCACTAAAGAAATGTCTCCCAAGTAAGCTCTAATTACATTAGAATTACTACAATCAAGCTGGAATTCTTCCTTTTTATGTATAACAGGACAAGAAAGAATTGCTTTCTTCCTAGCTTTGCTAAATCCAGGTGACAGCTTAAAGACCATTTCACCTGGAACCATTTGAAAGCCTGTTAAGCTTTTCTACCTCCTTCAGTTGGGCAGCTTAGCAACAGTCCAAAACAGTCTTAATTAAGAGATAAACTTCTTCATTTTTCACAGTCCCAAGGGAGCTATGCATTTAGTTATATGGGTAGAAACAAAATGTTTTGTATATGTGGATCTAATAGCATGTAGGTTTGTAATGATTGGATCATGATACTGCCATGTTACTATTTTCTGAATCTCCTTTAGTGTAGATTTTGAAAAATGTTTATGGTGAAAGAGTGTGACAGTGTATAGAGAACCAGATTTGGATTCTAAAAAATCTTTCTTGGATCCAAGTCTCATTTCAATAGAAAGTGGCTGTGTTGAACATGGACAAACATTCAAGCTCTTGGTATCCTAGCAACTCAATGTTGAGGGGTGAGATACCCTAACAGTGATGGGGGGCTCCAGTCCGGTGTGGCAGGTTTTGTGAAAGAATTCACAGTTCCAATCTCCAAGCGAGGTTTTTGGCAAAAAAATAAAAAAATAAAGAAAAATAAAGACGTCTCAGTGGGTTAGTTCCTGGTTAGGAAATTAGCAAAGGTTGGGATACAAAGTCTTGATTTTATTTAACTTTCTATGGCTCAGGACTAGGGAATGATTGAGGGGCTAATTTTCAAATCAATAAGGTTGGTGATTGTTTCCCAGAGTCAATTTCCCAGATCAGTTGGAGGTAGGAGTTTCCTATGGAAACCAGGGAGTTTTCCCAGAACCAGGAGGAGTTGAGATTGAGGGTTTTTCTAATCCAGGTTCTCCTCTCCTCCAAAGATCAAGGGGACACAGTTTATTACATCATTAAGATTACAGGAAGTAGAACTGATGCAGATTTTCTATGGTAAAGCAAATTACTTATTTAGACCAATGAAGAATTCAAAAAAAAAAAAAAAAAAGAATTCTTACATAGTTGAATACTATATTTAGTCAGGAAGATCTAAGTAAAATCTGCCTCTGACACTAGCTGTGTGACTATGGCCACATTTTAATCTGTTTCATTTTCTTCATCTATACATGAGGCAGTTGGAACAGATACCTTTAAGTCCATTTCAAGACTATATCTATATTCTATGTCTTTTAAATTTTTTCTGAGTTGATACACACTTATATCACTTAAGTCAACAAGACATTGAAAGAATCAACTAAAGTTTACAGTGAAAAATAAGACTTAATGAATCTAACACTGGCAAAATGGGCACACATCCATTTGGCATTTAACCTTAGTCAAAAAGACCATTCCCTACTGAAATATGTACAGGTCAAGATCTCTTATTCTACTACTAAGAGAAGGATGGGGAGCCAAGGTCAAAGATCCCAAATCAAGTTGTTTCATTAGACATTTTCCCTAGACATTGTTCATGAACTAAATTTCCCCATAGGAAGAACAGATTTGATTTAGCAGCATCTTGGCCAAGAATAAATACTGAACAATGTATTGGATAGGAAAAGAGGGCCACAAGTAAAGCCGGCACCAGTGCAAACAAAATGGCAGCCTCCCAAGGCAGGGCAGAGATATAAGTAGCCAGGGACTTTAGAAGTGATAGGGGCAGATGGGCATTGACCATGATAGTACAGAAGTGCTCAGAGTAAGAGTCTGGTTCAAGGGCTCTGAGATTCCTATCACTGTGTCCTGAGATGGGTTAGAACTTCCTAAACTTTTTACAATTGTGACCCCTTTTCACCCAAGAAATTTTTATGTGGCTCTGACTATAGGTCTATGAAATGGGTATACATTTATTGATCAAACATTTATTGATAATAAATCATAATTATGTGACCCCCACATTCAGTTACAAGATCCCATATGGGGTCACAAACCACAATTTAAGAAGCTGGGCTTTAGTGGGCCTGGAAGATTCAGGTAAGTGAGATCTGGGCTCAGCACAAAGCCTAAGATCAGGAAGTAAAGCTAGAGAGATGAGTAAACCAAGAAAGACATAGAATAACTCCATGATAACTGTAAGCAGAGACTTAAAAGGAAAAAGAACTACAAGGACTATACAAATACCTGGAATGAAGCAAAAGATCAAGAAAATAACTGTAAAATACAATTTTGAAATACAAACACATGTCTAGTGAAACCAAGAAAGGTAAATTTATTTCAACAGTTAGGAGTTGTGATGTAGTGCTAATATTCTAATAGAGGGAAAAGAAATGAATCTCTACAGTCTGAATGTCTTCCAAGGAAAATGGGGCAATTAAGAAAAAGGGTCCCAAGGTATAGGTTTGGTTCTGAGAAAGCAAAAAAGGAGTCAGTCAAAGGAGAATATAGAAGCAAATAATTTATGAAGTACCTGCTGTGTAGCAGACGTATCTTTTTGTTTTCTTTTGTGAGGCAAATGGGATTAAGTGACTTGCCCAGGGTCACACAGCTATGAGGTGTTAAGTGTCTTGAGACCAGACTTGAACTCGGGTCTTCCTGACTTCAGGGCTGGTGTTCTATCCACTGTGCCACCTGGTTGCACCTATCCATTCATAATTATTTCATTTGTTCCATACAATAATTCGGCAAGGTAAGTGCTATTATGCCCATTTTGCAGTTGAGGAAACTGAGTCAAACAGAAGTTAGGTGACTAGCTTAGGAGCACACATTAGTGAATTTGAGGTTAACATTTGGACTCAAGTCTTCCTGACTTCAGGCCCAGTGCTCTTTGCACTGCTACGCCCTAGCTGCCTCTAAGAGGAAAGATTTAAGATTAAGCTGGACAGTTATAAACAAATGTTACAATTCTGAAGAAGAAAAAAAACAAAAGAGGGATTGTAATTTAAGTGGGGTGGGGTTTCTTAAATTCTGTTTTAAGACAATTGGGGAATGGTTGAACAAATTATGGTAGGAAGAAAACAAAAACATTAAGTACCAATTATGTGCCAGGCACTATATTAGGTACTTTATAAATATTATCTTATTTGATCCTCGTGACAACCTTTGTGAAGTAGGTATCCCCATTTTACAGTTGAAGAAACTGAGGTGGAGGGTAACTTGTCTAGCATCACAAAGATAATGTCTGAGGCTAGATTTGAACTCTATGTTAAAGTCAAATGCTCTATCCACTGTGCACCTAGCTGTCTCCTGGTATATGAATGCAAAGGAATGTTATTATGCTATAAAGCAATGACAAAAGAAACAATTTCAACAATTTTTGTGGGTAGTTATAAACGGATACAGAGTGAAATGAGTAGAACCAGGACAATTTACATAAGGACAGAAATGCTACAAAGAAAGGTTACTTTTAAAAACTTGAGAATGCTTTTTTTTTTCTTTTTTTATTAAAGCTTTTTATTGACAAAACATATGCATGGGTAATTTTTCAGCATTGACCCTTGCAAAATCTTCTGTTCTAACTTTTCCCTTCCTCCCCTAGATGGCGGGTAGTCCAATACATGTTAAATATGTTAAAATATATGTTAAATACAATATATATGTGTGTGTGTATATATATATATATATGTATATATATATATATAGTTATAGTTATAGTTATAGTTATCTTGCTATACAAGAAAAATCAGATCAAGAAGGAAAAAAAAATTGGAAAAGAATACAACATGCAAACAAACAACAACAGAGTGAGAATGCTATATTGTGGTCCACACTCAGTTCCCACAGCCCTCTCTTTGGATGTAGATAACTCTTCATCACAAGACCACTGGAACTGGTTTGAATCATCTCATTGTTAAAGAGAGCCATGTCCATCAGAACTTGTCGGATAGTCTTGTTGTTGCCGTGTATAATTATCTCCTGGTTCTGCTCATTTCACTCAGCATTCAGTTCATGTCTCTCCAGACCTTTCTGAAATCATCCTGCTGATCATTTCTTACTGAACAATAATATTCCATAATATTCATATACCACAATTTACTCAGCCATTCTCTAGCTGATAGGCATCCATTCTGTTTCCAGTTTCTGGCCAGTACAAAGAGGGCTGCCACAAACATTCTTGCACATATACAGGTCCCTTTCCCTCCTTTAAGATTTCTTTGGGATATAAGCCCAGTAGTAATACTGCTGGATCAAAGGGTATGGCACAGTTTGATAACTTTTTGAGCATAGTTCCAAATTGCTCTGCAGAATGGTTGGATCTGTTCACAATTCCACCAACAATGTAGAAGTGTTCCACATCCCCTCCAACGTTGGTCATTATAAACCTTTTCCTGTCATCTTAGCTAATCTGATAGGTATGTAGTGAGTGATATCTCAGAGTTGTCTTAATTTGCATTTATTTTGGTTAATGATTTGGAACACCTTTTCATGTAACTACAAATAGTTTCAATTTCTTCATCTGAAAATTGTTCATATCCTTTGACCATTTATCAATTGGAGAATAGCTTGAACTATTATAAATTTGAGTCAATTCTCTATATATTTTAGAAATGAGGCCTTTATCAGATCCTTTGGATGTAAAAATCTTTTCCCAGTTTATTGCTTCCCTTCTAATCTTGACTGCATTGTTTGTACAAAACCTTTTTAGCTTAATATAATCAAAATTATCTATTTTGTGATCAATAGTTCTTTGGTCAAAATTCCTTCCTCCACAGATCTGAGAGTAAACTATCCTTATGTTCTTCTAACTTGTTTATAAAATTCTTTACATCTAGATCATGAACCCATTTTGACCATATCTTGTTAGGTGTGGGTCAGTGCCTAGTTTGTGACACACTAGTTTCCAATTTTCCCAACAGTTGTCAAAATGAATTATCCCAAAAGCTGGGGTATTTGGGTTTGTCAAACACTAGACTGTTATAGTTATTGGCTATTTTGTCCTGTGAACCTAATCTAATCTGATCAACTAGTCTATTTCTTAGCCAATATCAAATGGTTTTGGTGACTGCTGCTTTATAATATAGTTTTAGATCTGGTACAGCTAGGCCACCTTCATTTGCTTTTCTTTTCATTAATTCCCTTGGAATACTTTTGTTCTTCCAGATGAATTTTATTTTTTCTAGGTCATTAAAATAGTTTATTGGGAGTCTGATGGATATAGCACTAAATAGATTAGTTTAGGGAGTATTGTCATTGTTATATTCGCTCAACCTATCCACAAGCACTTGATGTTTTTCCAATTGTTTAGATCTGACTTTGTGTGTAAAGTATTTTGTAGTTTTGCTCATATAGTTCCTGACCCTCCCTTGGCAGAAACATTCCCAAATATTTTATCCTATCAACAGTTATTTTAGATGAAATTTTTGAGAATGCTTTTCAATGCCATGATCTTTGTCTTCAGAGTATACATGATGAAGCTTGATGTTCACCCCCAGAATGGTAAGCACAAAAGGTATTTGACGTATATTTTTGGACAATGCTACTATATGGATTCATTTTGCTTGACTTTGTTACAAAGACTGTTCTTCACACCCCCAGCCCACCTATTTTCCTTGGCTTTTAATTAGGTTGAGAGCTAACAATAGTGATGAGAGACAGACGTAGAGACTTTTTTTTTTTTTAATTTTAAGGAAGAGAACAGATGTAAGTTCAGAAGGAAGTTCAAACAGCACTGGTTTATATATATATAACTAACAAACATTTGTATTTTCTTTCCTTTTCCCTAATGGAAAAACAAAACCAAACAGAACTCTTCTAACAAATATAGTCAAGCAAAACAAATTCCCATATTGGCTATGTCCAAAAATCTTAACTCTCATTTTGCATCTAAATTAGGACAGTTTTTAAAGTAACATGTAGAATTTATTATATGCCTAATAACAAAAAGAGCAAGCAGCATGGAGATTTATTGTTTCATATAGAATCTTCTTTTTGTGTTCTGCTATGTATACAGAAAAAATGCTCTTTTTTTGGTTAAGTTCATTATAAAAATGTAATTATTTTAAAAAAATTCACCAGATGGCAGGAGGTAATTTATGTTTGCTTTTTACAACAGTAGAGAAATAACTTTACATGTCAAGGCAGTTCACAGGATCATAGGATTTAGAGCTGGAAGAAGCTTCAGAAATCATCTAATCCAAATCTTTCAATTTATAGATGAGGAAACTGAGGCCCCGAGAATTGTTAAGAGGTTAAAGTACTAAGTGGCAAAATTGGGACTTAAATACACATCTTCTGTGCAAATCCAGTGTTCTTCCCATGATACCAAATGATCAGGCTATAAGGAAGAATAAAAAGGGTGACATAGCTGTATATAGATTTTATATCACAAAAGTTTACAAATATGAGAAAATATATGCATTTGTACTTGAATTTTCCTTAATAATGCCTTCAAGGTCATACCACCCTTTTAGTACCTAATCTATCTCTATAAACATATTTATGTACACATACATTCCTAAATTATTTCTAGTTTTGATGTAAAAATTCTGACTTTTTTAGTAATCATATCTAGGTAATAGTTGTCAGTTATTGTTTCAAATATGTATATGTTCTAAATGGCATATAAGATTTTATCAGTGCCTTGGCAAAACCTCAACAACATTGGCAAAAACTGTGAACCTTGTCCTCCATCTCTGCCTCTGATGGATTATGCCTCCATGTTGCCTTTTGGCTGGCCAAAAAGTATTAAACACTTACTATATTGCAAGCCCTGTGCTAAATGTTGGGATATATCTAGAAAATAAAGATACTTCCTATTCTCATGGGCTCACACTCTCATTTGAGAAAGACAACACATAATACAGTCCAGCTGTACAAGGTGAATGTCAAGGCCAAGAAATCCTAAGGGCCATGGTATATAATAAGTCTCTGGGGTTTTGGGGTTACATTGTTGGGTTAGATGGCAGCAGAGGGTGAAGGAGTCTGGAGGGTATAGAAGTGGGGTAGATGGTGGGATCTAGTTGTCCTCCCTCGACTGGAAGGAATAGTGATTTCCATCTTATCCAAGCTGTGTGAGCTGTCAGCCTGGATGGATTGTGGGCAGCCTAAGTGGGGAAGCAAAGGGGTGGTAAATCTTTAACAAACATTAAATACCTATCCCAGTGGAAGGCACTGGGGATAACAAGGGGGGAAAACCCAGCAGGCCAACCTATACGTGTCCTACCTACAAAATAGTGCATGAACTAAAATTATCCTTATTTCTTTTTCTCCCAGTAAAAATTTCCATTCTAAGGCTACCCACTCATTCATCCACCCACAGAAAAATGAGGTATTTCTACAAAGTTGCTGATTTTTTGCTATAAACTATTTATTTATATCATATCCTTAAACTATAGGCTCCCAAAGCAGCAATGTTCTTTTGAGTTTGCACCAATAAAAATTGAAATTAATATTGAGATGGCCAGAGGGGTAAATTAAAGGGATTTTGCCATGAATTCTTGGCAAAATTTAAGAAACTGAGCTTTAAGCAAAATATTTGTTATTTGTACTTCAGCATGCTAATTAAACATTTCCTAATACCTAAAGCAGTAACAGGTTCTCATTGGGATCCTGTCAGAAAAACTTTCAGAGCTTGGGATAGATGTAATGATAGTCTACTTTTATGAAAGTGTTTTAACTTATACAAAGTACTTCCTCATAACCACCCTGTGAACTGGGTAGTGTTGGCAACATCACTTGCATTTTATAGATGAGAAAACAGAAAGAGATTAAGTGCCTTACATGTCAGAGCCAGTACTCCATCAAAGTCTGCTGACTTCAAGTCCAGTGTTTTCTAAGTTGACTTTAAATTTATAGATTATAATTTGTAATGGTCAAAGTACCAATTACCTTCATAGCTATGGCATGGATTTTATTATCTAGTAAAAGCAAATTAAAACTTGAGGCATTGAAGTACCAAATGCAATTTTATTTTTACAAAATAAACAATGATCATTAGTAAAAGGAACAGGGAAACCTACAGTGAGGTCAGATAAAAGATATCCATATGCATTTTTAAAACCAAGAAGCTTTTAAAAAGTTCTAAAAAAAAAAAAAAAAAAAAAAAAAAAAAAAAAAGCCAACATTGGCGACATCATTGTATCAAAAAATACTAGGTAGCTAGGAGTATACCTCTACAAAAAAAGACCAAAGTGTTACCAGTGCAGCAGAACATATCCTAAAGTAAATCATATTACAGTCTGTATTCTCCTTAGTAAAGTTAACCTTTATCTCTAGGGAGAAGAATGGGGGGGAGACAGTGACTGACCACCAGTTTGGGAGAGTAAAGCCCCTGAGCTAATCAGTTTTTCCACTTTCCATATAGCTCTGTCCAGGTGACTTTGAAAAGAGTCATCAAACACTCTACTTGTTTCTTCTTTAAGCTCTCTCAAAACAGACATAGTAGAGTCATCACTGGCATTTAGAATCTGACCAAAGAACTTGCTCCACAAATCACCATCTCTTATCCTGAAAACACACAAAGACATTTTCAATAGGATCAGATACACAACAGAGTTCAGTCAACATTGTTTTTTGTATTTAGACAACAGAATTCTGCTCCCCCCCCCACTAAGATGTAAGAGAAAAAAACATTACCATGGTTGGATGCCAAAGATGAAAACAACAAAGTATTAGTTTATCAAGCTGCTAGAATTCTATCTTTTGCTACAATAGGCCCATACACAGAGAATAATTAAAACAGCCCATTGAAAGCTCATCGCCATACACATACATAAACTTGAAGAGACCATATAAAGAAAGAAACATAATGTACATAAAGTGAAAGAAACTATTCCATCTCAGTCTATAATCTCCTTTTTCTGGTCACTGAGATGAGAACCATGGATACATTATAATGGGCCAAATGTAAGAAAATGGACCTGTTTCCTTTTCTTTTTTTTTTTTTTTTTGAGCCCAATGGAAAGAACACTGAAAGCTCCTTTACTGCCTTCCCACTGTTTTACCATCTCCATTTTACCATATTTTTTTACAATACCATTTACCAATTTTACTATAATTTTAGCAGAAACAGAAACTTATCACTAAAGGAAATCCCTCCTAGTATTGTATAAAATTGAATTGCCAGGAAACAAAGACTGACCCAACTTGTCTCTGGTTGTGTTAGCTGTGTCAACAATCAACTTTGAGAATCACAGGAATCTCAAAGACAGTAAAAGATAAAAAAGATAGATCACTCAATCATTTTACAGATGATGAAACTGCAGTCCAGAGACTTGCTCAAAAGTATATAGCTAACTAGCAAGCAAGAAAGAACTAAACCATAGCTGAGAGACCAATCCTATATATCTTAAATATTTTTGTCTATATACTAAAACAAAAGGAATCATATGTGGTCAAATTGTAAAACATAAGCACTTTTATTTTATATATTACATATATAATATAATTATATTATTTTCATTAAATACTTTCATTTAATCTTTAGAAATTTAAATTCAACAAGCATTTTATTATCTGCTAAGTACAAGACATTTTACCAGTTGTTGGGAACATAAAGACAAAAACAGTCCCTGCCCTGAAAGAACTTATATTTTACTGGATTATACAACAAACAGAACATAGATACAAGAGAGATCAGGGAAAAAATTCCCTACAAAGTGGTACCCAAGTTCCATCTTGGAGGAAACCAGGAATAGAATTTTATAAGGTAAAAAGGGAGCTATTCAATATATAGGAAGCAGTTTTTACCATGTTGCTGCAAGGAAACAGAATGCTGGAACAACAAGTGTTTGAATGAAAACAAAGTACACAAAGGGAAAAATAGGAATAAGTCTGGGAACATGAGTTAGAGGCAAAGAAGCAATAGAGGATCATAGAAAAATCATGGTCAGGGGAATGAGTTTTGTGATCTAAGTGAAGGGTGAATTGGAGAAGAAAAAAATGGAAGCTAGGATGCCATTATTGAAATAGTTCAGGTGAGAGATGAGGTGATGAGGGTCTGTGTAAGCAGAGAAAAGATGGATATATGATAATGAGAAGGGAAAATAAGAATCAGCAACTGGATATACACAATGAAGGAGGGGGAAGAGTGAAAAATGAGGATGGCCTCAGCAGAAAGAGGCAAAGGAGGGTAGATTAAGGAGGAAAGAAGATAATCAGTTTCAATTTGGACATGTGGAGACTATGGGACACCGATGGAAATGTCTAAGAGAAAGTTAGTAATACAAGATTGGAACTAATGCCTGCTTCCCCAGTTCCAATTTAGTTAAGTGTACAGGAAGAAAAATACAAAACATATCCTCAGTCCTGTATAGCCCACCCTTTCCACTTCTGCAATGATGGTTGAACAGTGGGAAAAGGGGCAAAGGATGCTATACCATTTGCTCATAAATGGTTTTGTCCTGAGTCAACAAGAAAAATCTTAGCTCTTTTCTGCCCTTTGTAGCTGCTTTAAAAAAAGACCATTTATAATAGGCACCTCTTATCTCTTCTCACTGTCTTTACTCCTTATGGTCTGACTTCTGACCTTATCATTCCACCAAAGCTATTCTGTCCAAAGTTACTAGTGATCTCTTGCCAAATTCAAATGCCCTTTCTCAGTCTTTATTCTCCTTGACCTTCCTGCAGTTTTTGTCATTGTTAATCACTCTCTCTCCTCTTTGATATGTTCTTTAGTTTTTTTGGGAACATTCTCTGTTGGTTTTCCTCTTAATCTATGTCTCTTTTGCTGAATCCTCATTCAGACCATGTTCTCCAATCACAAGTGCTCCCCAGGATTTCTGACTTGGATCTTCTTCTCCCTCTATACTAATTCACTTCATGATCTTATCAGCCTCCATGGATTTGATCATCTCTATGCGAACCATTCTCAAAATCTACCTATCTTGCCCTTACTTCTCTGCTGATGTCCAATCTCATGTCTCCAAGATGTCAGTAGACATTTCCACATGCACCACTCCACATGTGCAAAACTAACTTATTCTCTTTCTCACTAAATCCTCCCTGCTTTTTAATGTCTTTATTATTATTGAGGATACCATCATCCTCTCACATCTTCAAGCTTGCAACTTAGGTGTCATCTTTGACTCCTCTCTATCTTTCACTCCACATTTTTTCCTCAAAGAAATATGCTCCCTTTCTCTCTTCTGACTCTGCCGCCATCGTGGTACAGGCCCTCATCATCTCATACCTGTATTACTGCAAAAAGTCTGCTAATGAGTCTACTGTTCTCAAGTCTCTCCCCACTCCAACCCATCATTCATTTAGTCACTAAATTTCTCTAAAGTGCAGATCTGAATGTCACCAATAATATTAACTCCAGGCTCAAATACAAAATGTTCTATTTAGTATTCAAAGCCCTTTATAACCTAGCTCCTTTCTACCTTTCCAATCTTCTTATAATCTTACACATACACTTTGATTCACTAACAATAACCTCCCCTATTGTTCCATGAACAAGATACTCCATGTCTCCAACTAAGAGCATTTTTCCCCCCCTCTGGTCATTGTGCCTAGCCCAGAGCAGGCACTTAATAATTAACTCTTATATAGTGTACTTTACATATATACATATATTGAAATATTCATGTTTGTTATAAATCTGCCCCCCCCCCATTTATCTCATATAATCCTTATAACAACCCTATGAGGTACATGGCATTATGTTTGTTTTAAAAGAGAACACTAGGCTCAATGAGGTCAGATAACTTATCTGAGGTTATATATCCAAGGGATGAAAGAACTAGCTCAAAAAGAAAGACACTTGTATTTGGTAATACTTACTTAGAAAGGTTATGAAGGAGTTTCCAGTGAGAACCATCCCAGGTAACTTGTAAGTGCTCCTTAAACAACAGTAAATGTGCTAAATCGGCAATACCAATCAGGTCAACCTGAAATTACCAAAAAGATCAACTAAAATAATTCCCCCCTCATTATCATGGAAGCTAATTAAAAGAAAAAGAATTTCGCAATCACTATTTCAATAGTCTAAGGCTAGTGCCCCACCTCAAATGACCTTATATTTAATTACCTTAAACTTACATTTATGCTATTTAAAAAAGATGTACTTGTCTCTCATTAGAGCTTAAATTTCTAGCAAATAAAGATTGTCTCATTTTTTTGTCCCTGTATTGTTAGTGCTTTGCATAGTGCCAGACTAGTAAGTACTTAAGAAATACTTGTTTGACCCCTCCACAGAACTGAGCAGCATAAACAACTCCAGGGAATAGCCTTAAAACCAAGGACAAATACTTAAACTGCCAAACTTAAGAGTTTCATATTCCAGATGATTTATATGCCTGGCAGCTGACATCTAGAAAGCAGTACAAATCATTCCTAAGGTACAAGTTAATTCATTAATTATGAATACCCAGGGCAAAATTAACATAATAGTAATAATGCCTTAATTTCTATATCACATTATTTTTATCATCTTATTTCTAATATATTTTCATATAGAACAGATCTAAACAATCCTTTGAAATAAGAATAAAGTTTACTTTCATTTTATAGGAAAAGAAATAAGGTTCAGAAGTTGACTTGATCATGGTCACAAGACTTAAATGGCATATGGGAGAAGAATTCATTCTCACTTATTTATGTTGGTGGGGAAAGGTGGGAAAAGAGTCTGTACGGTTGTATCCCTTAGTAAAATATTTAAACAGCCATGTTATATTTTACTTTATAATATTTACAAAAAAAAAAAAAAAAGTAGGATACAAGAACAGAGATAGATAATAAATAAAGAGCTAGGTCATTTAGCTCAAAAGAGTTAGAATCTAAGAAGTTAGCACTATTTTTGTTTATGACTGTTTTATACACTTACTTGGTAAGGAGAAATACAGTTAGCAAAAATTTTTTGTCCTTCTAGGATCTGTACAGTCCGAAAGCCATGTAGGGCAGGAACTTCTGGCTGTACCTTCAGGTCTACACTGTAGGAGAAGTCCACTATCTTCAAAGCCTGATCATTTTCATTACAGACACAGGCACTAATGATCCTGAGCACAGATTTCAAAAGGAAGAAAAGTGCTAAGTTATAGCATCTTGAAGTTGCCTTGGGGAGAAAACAAAGAATAGAACAAAACAAAACTTATACTGCAGTTACTTAGCCATGCCTATGGCCCCCTCCAATGGTTAGTTCAGAAAATACATCTGAAAGAGTACTCCAATGAAGAGCAAAAGGTTACTTGGATGAAGAGGATACTAGGAAAACCATTTCAAAAGGGATCAATAATTATTTAGAAACATTTTTGCTGAGATGCTACAGCACAAAGGACAATGAGGGCAGTGTGTGGCAGTGTTCTCCACTGGATTTTAACATGTGTGACAACAAATTTCATAGGCTGATTAAGAGTTGTGATAGAGGAAATGAAAATGCATATAAAGATAAGCCATGATTGTGTTCACAGCAATCATACACTATTTTCTAAGAATTGTTCACATTCTTCCTTCTTGAAATTATCCAGAAACAATAGAAAGATGTTTTTCTTAAAAGTTAAATAAATGGAAGTTTTAGATACATTGTGAAACTTACTGGATTTTCTATTAATTTGACATTGTACATATCTTTGTTCTCAAATGAAGCATCCTAACATATTTTACTAGAAATAAAGATTATAACGACTTCTTAACACTTGGCTAATTAGTAATCATGTCCTTGGGACTTATCTATATAGCTATACTTATCTAAGGTATATAAAGCTGTTCTTCAAATAGAGAAGCTTTCATGAAAACTCAAAAATAGCTATTAATTCCTGATAGAAACAAATGAACTATGTTTCACCTTCAATTCTCTTCTTTTTATACAACTAGGAAATATCATATTCCTTTTGCATTTGTAATAATTTGCATTTATAACTGATCCAAGTGCATATTCACTTAAAACCAGGACAGGCTCTTTCACTTAAGTTTCTAATTGCAGGTGTTTTTATTGGCTATAGAACCTCACTTTTTAAAAATTATTAGAGTGGAATTCTGAAACACTTTTGGAATTGAAAGAACTAGAGGAAAAAAAAAAAAAGGCTTTACAATGTTAATTCAGTTTCCTTATGGATCCATCTATGTATTTTACTGATGCCCCCTGGTGGCTTGGGGAAGAATTTCCTGTACCTGGCTAAGTTTAAATGCTATTTAATTAATTAATTAATTAATTAAATTTTTTTTCCCTCCCTGAGGCTGGGGTTAAGTGACTTGCCCAGGGTCACACAGCTAGGAAGTGTTAAGTGTCTGAGAGCAGATTTGAACTCGGGTCCTCCTGAATTCAGGGCTGGTGCAATGCTATTTAATTTAAACAGGGAGAGCTGTAGAAAGCTATAATTGTCATTAGCCAAGATCCTCAGTTTTGCATTGCAATCCTGGCTGACTTGTAGGGCTACTTAGGATGAGCTGACACTGTCTATTTCATTCAAGGGATTTATTATCTTGCTCTAGATTCTAGAGCCAGTTTATTATAGATACAGGCACATAACTGAGGCTCTTTCCCCCTTTATGGTTATGATCATCTAGTCCAATCTCTATTCAAGAACACCAAAATCAATAACCATAGATTAGGGTTCAATTGATTGCTATGTAATGTTGTACCTTATTTGAGGACATGGCCATATTTCTTTACTTCTTGAGACTCAAAATATTAATCTCAGACAGAAAAATAAAAAACTCCTGAAGGTGGTCCCAAATAGACTGTTCTTAACCATCACTAAGTTTTAGTAAGCAGAAATTTTATTTTTAAATGCATTCACGTTCATCAAAAGACATGAGAAAGTAGCAAGAATTTCAAGTCTTAAGGCAGAGCAGAAGTGAAACACAATGAAAAAACAGTATCCAACCTGTTTCCAAGTATCAGATTTCGAGGACCCAAATCTCCATGTACTATTTCTGCTTTGTGCAGTTTTTCCACTAATGCCAAGAGATTGTGAATAAATAAAATTGCTACTCCAGGGTCAATGGATTCACTGTGCTGCAGGAGATCCTGGAAACAGAAAACAGAAAACTAATGGAAACATGCCATAAGCTAAATTCTTGTTTCAGATGGATACACCATGCATAAATTAAAAGTATACCTATCGATAGTTCTAATAAGTTCAGAATTTGAACAAAAGTTTAATTCCCAGGATATCCATCAATCATCCTCTCCCTTTCATCCATCTTCAGCTCTTTCCCTTATCTACAAACATCAAATTTTCCCACTCAAAAAAATTCTGCTAAATCCTTCCCCTCTACTTCTCCCTCAGCATCAAGTTCTTCTTTTAACTCTTTGCAATCTGACTTCAATTCTAATCAGGATTTTCTAATGACCAACCCAATGATGTTTTCTTGGTATTTCTTCTCAAACATTTGAACCTAATTCTTTTTGAAATACTTTCTTCACTTGATTCATGTAATACTCTCTACTGGTTCTTTCTGTCTGCTCTTTTCTTCTGTGAGCTCTCTCTTCTCCCAAAAACTAAATATGGGCTTTCTCCAAAGTTCTATCTCCTCTCTTCTCATAACTTTCTTTGCAATCTCATCTACTTCCAATGGCTTTAACCATCACTTTCCTGTGAATAACTTCTAGAAGTACAGCTCTAGCTTCAATCCTTCTTTCAAGAGCCAGTCTGCATTTCCATTTACTTGTTGAACAGCTTATCAAGTCCCACTGGTACCTCAAAAACATGCTCAAAACCAAATTTAATATCCCTGCATTACCCTCTACTCTCTTGAAATCACCACCTCCTCCTAACAGTCTTACTTTTCTCATCACCATTTCACCAGAAACCAAAGTTCAAATCTTTAGTCATTCACTTTTCCTTCCCCTCATTCTCCACATAAAACTAGTCCACCTAAGTCTACCCTCGTTGACAGTCCTACCTTTACTCCCTTTTCCATTCTTACTTCCATCATCCTAGGTTAGAATTTTTTTTTTTTTGGTGGGGGGTCTGAACTATTATAATAGCCCAAGTGATTTCTCTATTCTAATTCATGCTAAACAAAACTGCCAGATGAATATTTTAAATATACATTTATCATCTTTTCTCTGCTAAAAAAAAAATTCAGAAATTTGTTCAGTTCAAACTCATTTTTCTGACATTCAAAGTCCCTTCAAACATGACTCTAACCTATCTTCCTAGTTTTACCTTGCATTACTTTCCTGTAAGTATTCTATGATCCAGGCAAACTGGATAACAGTAGAAATGTAGTATAATGGGGGAAAATTGAACTTGGAGTCTATAGACATGTATACAAAATTCAGTTTTGCTGCTCACTACTATATAATTAAATAACTATAGGTTATTTAACCTCCCTGGGCCTTAATTTTCCTGCCTGAAATGAGAAAGTTAGAATGGATAATTTCTAACATCCTTTTCAATTTTGCATCTTATGGTTTTATGGATCTTTTGGTGACAAATATACTCCAAGAATTTTGACTCATTTTCTTTTCTCAAATGTGAATATTGTCCCACAACCACACTAGACTACTAAGATCCTGCTCTGTTCTTGCAGCCCGGCATATAAACTCCTGAGGAATACTATACTTATCTCTTAATCCTCTGCAGCACCCAGTACAATGGGTTACATTCATAATACATGCTAAACAAGTGTTAGCTAAATTGAATGAAATTTCATTCCAATCAAACTCATATGCTTTTCCTGATGAATGTATATGCCAAATAGAAAAGAAACAGAACTAATATCAGACACTCAATTAACAAAACCTCTGCAGGTCATATTTCACTATATTTACTTCAGAAATATATCCATGTTACAGTTTTAAAGAAAGTAATCTAACAAACCCAAAGCGTGAAAAAATTTATATTCTGGTGCAAAATAATACAGCCATCTTGGTATAGGTAACAGCTGCAGTCAGCACTGAAACTGTGATCAAACTCTTCATTCAGACGCTCTCTTAAATTGAAGATGATATAATAATCCCACGGTACAGGCTGAGAATACACCTGAAAATGATTGTTTAAAAATAAAAAGATTAATTGTTATCAATTAAGTTAAATTCAAAGTCCCCACACTTTCTTTTTTTTCCTTTTTTCTCTCTACAGAAGTGGTGATTAGGAATGGATAATGACAGATAATGTCCAACTTTCCCCAATATTGGTTGGTTTTTATGAATTGTTCTCCCCATCCCCCATTCCCCTTTTATTCTAAAGGAATTCTCTTATAATAAAAGCTATAAAAACAAAAGAAACTAACCAAAATTATTTGAAATATATAAACAAATCAGTCTGTCTTAATTCCAACAGGCCTGTGACCCAGAAATCCCAGGTCCTACAAACAGCTGCAACAAAGATGTGGCCATAGCTAAGTCACCTCTATGATAGTTCCACTTCTAAAATGGACTAAATTTTGCTGATTCATTTAGAAAGGCAGACCAAACAGTCAAGTGAAATCTTTTAGCATTCTAATGCTAATTATAAAAGCCTGGCATCTAAATCACATAAGTACTGTTCATGTGCAAAAAATGTATTATTTGAACCCCACTATGTCTATAAAGCTACATAGGGGCAACTCAGTGACAATGTATGGAGACACCTGAATTCACATCTGGTCTCAAGACACTCACTAGCTGGGTGACCCTGAGCATGTCCCTCGACCCTATGTGCTTCAAGTTTCCTTATCTGGGAAATGAGATGGAGAAGAAAATGGTCAACCACTCTATTTCTTTGCTAAGAAAATCCCAAATGGGATCATGAAGAGTCAGGAAGGACTGAAAACTGAACAACAGCAGCAACACATTTGTAAGGGTGAATTATGATTATTGGCATGATCATCAAAACTCAGTGACCAAAGGGTACAGAGCAGAGAAGTAGAGTCCTACTTCACCTCTTGGCCCATAACCTTGGTACTTCTGGGTATGCTGGGGTGGATAGGAGAGTAGAGGAAACACTCCTGCAGCTTTCCTTTTGGTATAAAAAGAGAAATTTTGTTTCCTTTTAACTTGGTTTTTTTATCTAATTCAGTCAATAGTTAGATTACTAAATTACATTTCCTTCTTCAGCACATCTAAAAGTTAGCGAACCTCTTCTGAACTACTAGTCTGAGCTAAATTCAAGTTTTCTTCTTTGTTCTCTACTTCCTGGGCTAGTGATGGGAATTTTTTCTAGCTTACAAGTCTCTGTGCCATTGCCAGTTACAAAATCTGGTATCTTAAAGCTGAGAGGCTGACATTATTCTGACACATTTTGCTTGATGTCTAATTTCTATTACACGTAGTTCTTGACTCTTATCCACTAATCACTAATTCTTTTTATTTGACCCCAGCCTTACTCAAAATCGGTGTTTTTTATCCATGGACTTTCAGGAAAGGGAATTCTGTACATTTTTGGAGAAGCTAAAAGTACCAAGTATCCCATATAATTACTGATGCTAGAAAAATCTATTCATATAAAGTAAGTTGAAATGGAGAATATAAACAATTTTTTCCTACCTTTATTAGAGTTAATTTTTCAGAGTTGCTCGGAACTATCCAAAATATCCTATAATCTTCACCGATCAAGTTTTCCTGCTTGATGTAGTAATCCTCATTACCTGTTAAGAAATTTTAAATTTTTATGAATTATACTAAGCATTGCTACACTTAGCCTTACTGTCTGACTTAAGTGTAAGAAATATATTCATATCAAGTGGCATTTAGAATAACTTTCAAAATAATTTTTAATAGTACTTTTCCCACCAATTACATATCAAAACAATTCCGTTTCTATCATTATATTTTACTGATTCTGTTCATATTTTGCCACCACAAAAGGGTCTGCTATAAATAAATTTCTGTACATGGTCTTTCCTTTTCCCCTTATGATTTCTTCGGGATACAGACCTAGTATTAGTATTGTTAGATCAAAAGACATGCAAAGTTTGATTGTGCTTTATATATAGCTTAAAACTGCTCTCCAGAATCTGATAGGTGTGAGATAGTACTTCAAAGTTGTTTAATTTGCATTTCTCTAATCAAGATTTTGAGCACTTCTTTATATGCCTATAGAAAGCTTTGATTTCTTGACTGGAAAATTTCATTTGTATCCTTTGACCTCTTATCAATCAGGGAATTGCTTGCATTCTCATTTACTTGATTCAGTTCTCTCTATATACTTAATAAACGAGGCCTTTATCAGAGACACTTGCTGAAAAAAAGTGTTTCTCAGTTTTGTTTTCCTTCTAATCTTGGCTGGATTAATTTGTGCAAAAAGCTTTTAAATTAATCAAATCTGCCTATTTTAATTTTCATAATGTTTTCTATCTCATTTGGTTATGAACCTGTAACTCAATTCTTCCTTTAAGAATTTGGATGCTACACCAGTTGGTTCTTATGTTTTTAGTATTGCTATTACTTCATTGCCTTTGTTATCTTTTAGCAAGATGTAATTTCCTTCCTTCTCTTTTAATTAGCTCTATTTTTTTTTTAACTTTGCCTGACATCAGGACTGCTACTCCTGCTTTTTTTATTTCAGCTGAAGCATAGTAGATACTTCTCCAGCCCTTCACATTCTCTGTGTCTTTCAGTTTCAAGTGGATATCTTGTAAACATGTTGGAGGATTTTGATTTTTGCTCCCCTCTGCTTTCTAATTCCACCGTATGAGATTCTTCATCCCATTCACTTTCAGTTATGATAACTATTTCCCTCCATTCTATTTTCCCTCCTGCTTGTTTTCTTTCCTTTCACTCTTTCCCTCAATAGTACTTTGCTTCTGCTACCACCTCCCCTAATCTGTCCTCTCTTCTGTTAGTCACTCTTCTCCTCTTTTTATCTCTCACCACCTCTTACTTTTCTGTTGTATAATATAGATTTCTTTTTTTCAACTGATTATGTATATTGTTCCTTTTTTAAGCCAACACTGATGAGTAAGGTTCAAGCAATGCCTATCACACATCCTCCCATCTTTCCCTATACTATAATGGGTTTTTCTGTACCTCTTCATGTGAAGAATTTACTCCATTCTACTGCTCCCTTCCGTCTGTACCCAGTGTACTCTTCTTTCTTATTCCTTATTTTTTAAATGTCACTTTAATTCACTCTATACCAAAATCCTCGATGTAACAGTTAATTTAAAATTTAAAAAAAAATTTAGTACAAGTATCTTCCCATGTAGGGATGTAAATAGCTCAACTCCATTGAAATTTATATTTTCGATTCCCTTTTTAACTTTTTTAGGCTTCTCTTGGGTCTTAATATTGGAGATTGTATTTTTTGTTAGTCTTATGAAAGCTTGAAATCCTCCTATTTCACTGAAGTACCATTTTTTCCCTTGACATATTATGCTTAATTTTGCTGGATCCATGATGCTTGGTTGTAGTCCTTTGTCTTCAGGAATATAATTTTTCATGACCTCTGATACTTAGCTATTTTTATTTTATTTTTTCCTAATTACATTTTTTTCTTTTTATTGAATAATAAGAAAAAACAATAGAAAAAAGACAGAAAAGAAAAATGTCTTGGGCCCACCAGAACATCAGGGAGGATTCAAAATATATAACAATAAGTTTCCATTTCAAGAAAGCATATATAATAGAAAAAATAATATTCATGAGTATCTATTTTTTTTGCTTACTTGTAGGTTATTTTATTCTCTAAATATTTTTTAACCCCTTTTATTTGCCCCCTCTCCTAAGCATAAAAATATTTATATACACATATATACATATTCACATAGACTCACACACATATACATATAGCTATAAATGTGCATACATAGAATTATATGCCAACATACCCACATATATTTCAGACACACACACACACACACACACACACACACACACACACACACACATATATACACATACATCTAAAATATGGCTGACATATAATGTAGATTTCTCTCTCGACTCAATCTTTAATTTTGACTTTGTCTAATATAAATGATTACTATCCATAATAATAATATTATCATACTATTTATAGCATAAATAGTAAATAAATTCTTAACTATTGTAGCTCCTTAAAGTCCTGTGTAATCCTTACTGTGGCTCCCTGATATCTGAATTATTTCTTTCTGCCCACCAGCAGTATTTATTCCTTAATATTCCTTGGAGTTTATTTTTGGGGATCTCTTTCCTGAGGTGATTGGTAAATTCTTTCAATACCTATTTTGTCCTCTGGTTCAAGGATATGAAGGTAGTTTTTCTTGATAATTTCTTGAAAGATGCTGGCAGATCCTCCTTTTGATTATGGCATCAGGTAGACCAATGATTCTGACATTGTCTCTCCTGTATCTATTTTCCAATTAAATATTTTACTCCTTCTTCTGTTTTTTTTTTCCCCCATTTTTTTGAATTTAATTCTCAGAGTCATTAGCTTTCATTTGCCCAATTTTAACTTTTTTAAGGAGTTGTTTTTCTCAATTAACTTTTGTACTTTCTTTTCCATTTGGTCAATTGTATTTAAGGAGTTGTTTTTGTCAATGGATTTTTGTATCCCTTTTCCCATTTGGTCCATTCTACTTTTTAAACAATTCTTTTTTCAACCTGTTGACCTTTCCCCCATAACTCCTCTTGCATCATTTTCATTTCTTTTCCCATTTTTTCTTCTAATGTGATTTTTAAACTCCTTTTTGAGCTTCCATGAGTTCTGGCCCAAAAACCTTTGGGGTTTTGCCCATAGGTTGATACTGTTGTCCTCTTCTGAAGTTTGTGTCTCAATCTTCCCTGTCACCATAATAACTTTCTATGTCAGACTCTTTGTTGTTTTTGCTCATCTTTTTGGCCATTTCCTTTTCTCTTAAATTTGAGGTCTCTGCTTTCAGAATGAAAGGGGTACTCTCTTAGTACCCATAGTGTGCTAGGGGCTATATACATAGGCCCTTGGCTATTTACATAATGCTACACTGATATTACCCTGAGGGCCACCTTCCCATATGGTGCTATATTGATGGGGGTACCATGGAGGGTGGCTGGCACTGTTGGAAGCTACAGGGTTCTAGCTACTTTTCTAATGTTGAGCTGGGATCCCAATACTAAGGTGAATGAAGTATTTCTGTGTTTATCTGGGGCTACACTAAAGCATGTGGTGGGGTTCTGCCTACTCCATCTCACTGGGATGCTTCCTGTCCTGGATTATGTTCCTCTTTGACCCAAGTGAGACAGACTTTCTTGCTGATCTTCCAAGTTTCTTGGGCTAAAAGATTGGCTCACCCTGTGATTTATTTTATTTTATTTATTATTATTATTATTTTTTGCTGAAGCAGTTGGGGTTAAGTGACTTGCCCAGGGTGACACAGCTAGGAAATCTTAAGTGTCTGAGGCCAGATTTGAACTCAGGTCCTCCTGACTTCAAGGCTGGTACTCTATCCACTGCGCCACCTAGCCGCCCCGATTTATTTTATTTTTTGCTGCTTGTGTTGTTCCAGAATTTGACTTGATACATGTATTTGGGTTGTTTATAGGTGAATACAGGAGAGTTATGGTGATTTACTGCTTACTCTACCATCTTGGCTCCCAGAAGTCCGAGGGTCATAATATCTGATTAATTCATCAAAATCATTTGTTTAAATTAAAGAAGCTTACAGGATAAATGACAAATTGTTATTGATTAAGCCCTGGTTCACCATTATTTTTTATTTCTATACGTCCTGTTTTCCTACCCAGAAACTTCTAAGATATTTGCTATAGCATCCAAGTGTACCTAATCATTTCCAAGAGTTAAAAAGGGATGTATGCTTTTAATGATACTTACCTAACTCAATCTCTTTCTCTACTTCTAACTCAGGCATGGATTTCTCCTCTAAATAGAATTCTGGAGAGGCCCTTAACTCTAGCAGTGAGTCTAGCAGTTGCTTACGTTGTTGTAAGCACCAGGGTGAAAGGGAAGAATTATCTGTAGGGGCAGAAGTGAAAGTGTTATCCAATACATCTGAAATTAAAAGAGAAATTTCAAATGAAAAAAGAACATAGAGTATATGACCAATATTCACTTATCAAAGTGATTTCCAAGATTAAATCAGGGCCATGCTATACACTTTAGATGTTTCAGGATTCATGGCCATTTCTCTGTAACACATTCCAGAACTCATTGAGACAGGTTAAGTTTTTACTAGGCATAGGAATCACTTACCCAAAGGATGAATGATGCTCTCATCATTAGTAAGTTCTAATTTCTCAGGGATCTGAAGGTATTTAGTTGAGGAAATACTCGTAATTGAGGAAGCAGAAGAACCTGAGAATCCAGAGGAGTAGGTGTTTTCTTGACTGTTTTCCACAATTGGGCTGAAAGAAATACAGGTAAGTGAACCCCCAGCAGAAGTAATAAATGCTAATTCTTTCTCATTTAAAAGAAAAAAAGAAGAAAGAATTTAACTCTAATTTCAATAGCCTTTAAAAAAAAGTTGTTTTCAACACTATCCCAACAAGTTATTAACAACATAAATAATTTCCAGATATACACTCTCTATGCCCTCCCCAAGTGAAACTTCCTTTATAACAAAGAAAAAAAGTTAAGCAAAAAGAACTGACAAAGCAACCATACACTTAGTCCTTCACTTCTACAAGGGAAGAAAAAGGAGTTTCTCATCCCTTATCTAAGACTAAGTTTATATTATAACATTTACTTTTGAATTATACATCATTCAGCTTTATTTAGTAGGAATTTTTTACATTATTGTAGCTATTGTATATGCTGTTTTTTCCAATTTTTCATTCTTTATCCATTGACACAAATCTTCTCATTTTTCTCTTCTAGATGTCTCATAATTTTAATGTGTTAAGGCCCAATTCAATTGACTTGCAGCTAGATTCTGATTTAACAGCAATATTTAGCCATTTTAACATGACAAACAAACTTTGGACTTTTGAATAAACATTCAATTGTATTTATGGACCTTGTTGATATTAAATATTGAACTATATAGCTACTTAGATTATTTGTAACTGTTCAGACTTCATTTTTTTTCTTTCGTCCTCTCTTCTCATTTGATTTTTCACTCCTTTAGTAAACTAGGGCGCGAATATGAGAAATGAAACTCAAATGATTCAATTTCATTAATACAATGATCCAAGATATTTCCAAAGGGCTCTCATGATCAAAGAAGCTATCCACCTCCAGAGAGAAAACTGATGAATTGTGAGTATATTGGTTTTTTTGCTGTTTTTCTTTCCCATTTTGGGGACAATATAACTAATACAGAAATAAGTTTTGCATGACTTCACATATATGATGAGTATCATATTGCTTGCCTTTTCAATGAATGGAGGAGGGACTGGAGGAAAAAGAGGAATTTGGAATTCAAAATTAGAAAAAAATGAATTATGAAAATAAAAACAACTTGGCTCCCTATTAGCATACATGAAAATAATTAGGTTTTGGGAATAATCTTCAGATTGTTGTTTCTGAAGCTAAGTAAGTAGAATTAGTCCATTACCTAGGGCTTCCCACTCAGTTTGGTGCATCCATAGATAAGGATGTACCTTTCTCCAAACATCAAGAAATAAATTCCTTCCTTCCCATGTTATTCTCTTCTCCCCATTTGGCTTAGTAGTCTCCTTAAAGCTGATTGTCATGAATTCCCACTTTGCTGCATCATTCCTATTTCTCAATCAGTGCTTCTTAAGTTATGGTATGCAGATCTCCAGAGGTCCCTAAAACCTTTGCAGGGGGTTAAAGTTATTTTCATAATACCACCAAGATGTTGTTTGTCTATTAAAATACTCCTCCTTCTTCCACCTCCTTATCTGTGAGGTCCGATTTTTTCCATATATTCCCAACTAAAATGACATATTATAATACATTTAAAGCAGAAGCAGATTTGAGAATACAGCTGTATTCTATTAGGCTATTTATTAAAGAGACTTGCAAAAATATCTAAAACAATGTCACTCTTAATTTTTTTTTTTTGGAACTATGATAGTTATGTTAACATGTAATAGGTTTATTTTAAATTAATTAATGTTTTCCAAAAATTATCTCTTAATATATATCTCTTTTATACCATAAACATTAGCATAGCCACAAGAACAAAGCTTTTGGGGGTCCTTCTATAATTTTTAAGAATGAAAAGGAATTCTGAGACCAAAAAATTTGAGAACTGTCCAATGTGTTTACTCTTATAAATGCTATTAGTGCTTAGCTTAAGGTCTCGCACATATTAGGCACTTAATATTTATTGAGTGATTGGTGTCAGTGACCTCTCTCTACTCCTGAGAATAAAACCATGTAAATTCCCAAATTCAGTATATAGTCATACCGTGATCCTGATAAAACTAGCTATCTCTTCCTTGGATCTCACTTAGGCTAAGTTATGTCTCAGAAGAAAGATGTATAGAACCCAGGAGGCTATATCACAAATGAGTATAGGTATCTTGACTCTATCCTAAGTGGTGACAAATTATAACTAGCTAAATTCCTTGTAAAGTTGAGCTTTACCTTTCCTTCCTCAAATCTTGAACTGAAAAGTATACATATTCACAATGACTCATTTAGTAGCCTTATCATTATCAATGATTTCTCTATCAATTTCAGTCACAAACTTCACTTCTCTATCTACAATTTCAGTTCCTTTTTATATGCTGTCTTCCTCCCTTAGAATGTGTACTCCTTGAGAGCCTGGGCTCTTTCTTTTTGCTAGTACTTACCTTTCCAGTATTTAGCACAATGTTTGGCATACAGTAAATGCTGAATAAAACTTTGTTGACTAAGATTCTGTGATCTTTATTGCAAAGTTTCTTAACCTTTTGTCTGTCCCTGACCTCTTTGACAATCTGTAAAGACATTATTATTTTCCCACCAAGTCCCCAGACCCCAGATTAGGAATCTCTTTTGGAATAGGTACTTTGAAATAATATTTTCCAACTATAGCTTAGTTTCTTTCCATTTCTCCCACTCACTCACATCAAATTTTTTTGTCCCTGACCATGATATATTATCCCAGATCATCTCTCTCATATCAGTTATATTTGTCTCCCTAAATCAGCCTCATAATCTACCACCTTACTATTTCACAGCCTTTAAAAACTCTCATAGGACAGTTCAGCGGCACAGTAGATCAAGAGTTAGGAAGACTCATCTTCCCAAGTTCAAATTCAGCCTCACACACTTACTAGCTTTGTGATGCTGGGCAAATTACTTAACCTTGTTTGCCTCAATTTCCTCATCTATAAAATGACCTGGAAAAGGAAATGGCAAACCACTCCAATGTCTTTGTCAAGCAAATTCTAAATGGGGTCACAAAAAGCCAGACTGAAAGGACTAAACAAACTACTCTCATAGATCTTTGGGCTCTCTTGACCTTCACTATTTCAATTCCTCATATATGAATAACCCTATTTCTCTGCTCCTGTCTCCATCTGCCAACTATCACCGAATAAAGCCATGAGATCAGTACAATCTCATCTACTACAAATTAGTCTATAGACTCAGCTAGGCCCTTTGCTATGACTCAATAATTTTTTTACTCTTTCTACTATTTGCTTTTTATTTTCTACAGAAACTTTCAAATCTCCTTTTTGGTCTCAGCACTTCCCTTTTCTTAATATTTATAGTAGCTAATTTATGCTTCCTACTTCACCAAAGGGATTAAGAAATACAACATGGCTTTCCCCGGGATCCCACCTCCCTTTCTCAAAATTTCTTGGAGTTATTGCTCTCTTTCCCACTTCCTTTCTCCTGATCACACTAACTCCAAAAGTCTTCTAAATGTGCCTTCATTCTATTTCCTGCCCAATTATGTTCCAGTTTTTAATCATCTCCTCCCTCTTTCATATAACACGTTACAAAATGAAGCATACATTGTCAAAGAGACATACAACTGTTGGCTTTGTTTAACTGTGCTTCTCTGTTATAAGGGAGAGATGCACTTTTGGTCATAAAGGTGGTAGATATTATTAGGAAGCAATAAAAAGTGTTTTTAAAAATACTAGATTTATCTCAAAATATCTGTCTCTGACACTAGCTATGTAAGTTACTTAAACTTTGTAAACCTCAATGTCCTAATTTGTAAAACAAATTAATACCAGAAGTATTAAGACCTTATATTGTTGCTGGAAAGGTAAACTGAGATAATGTATGTGAAGTACTTGTTAAATCACCTTGTTAGTCACCAACTGTTATTACTGTAGTATAATGACAATACTATTATTATCAAGAATTGTCAGTAGCTTTTCTACTAACTAAAATGACAGATTTCTGAGCTTGTCAATCAAAGCCTACCCATGCATCCTTATTTCCCATTATTCTTTTTCATACATTCTTTATCCTAGTCTATTTAATTTGCTTGATGATCCCAAACCTCCTCTCTCTATGCCAGTGTGCTAATTGCCCCTTGTACCTGGAATGTACTTCTTCCTCACATCTGTTCGGACGCCTAATTGATGGGCCACATCTCATTGAAAACCTTATTTGATACCACTGGTTAATGATGACCACTCTCTTATTTAATTAGTTTGTATTTATCTGATACATGTTGTAAGCCTTAGTAGAATGTCAATCTCTTGAGGACAGGTTTTTTTAATTTTGTCTACATCTCTTAACACCTAGGGGCTTATATAGAACAGGCACTTAAATTCCATTGTTATTTTGAAATCACTGTCTCTTTCCTACATGATCATATGGACATAGAGTAGTCCATACTTTTATGTTTGGGTCTCCTCAATTCTAAAATACCTGTTACTTGACTCGTTTACTTTCTGCAGCCACTGTCCTCTATCTCTCCTCTCCTTTGGCAAACGTCATGAAGTTGTCCATTTCTATGACTGTTAATCAGTAAATATTTACTAAGTGCTTACTATGTGCCAGGTATCGTGCTAAGCTTTGGGTTACAAAAAGAGGCAGAAGATAATGTTTACCCTCAAGAAACTCACAATCTAGTGGGAGAAATAACAAACAAACAAGATACAAACAAACTACATACAAGATGAAAGCACTAGAGTTAAGGGGCTGGGACGGTTTACTGGAGAAGATGGAATTTTATTTGGGGTAAAGGAAGCTGGGGAAGGTAGTAGGCTAAGATGAGGAAGGAGAGAATTTTAGACATGGGAAACAATCCGAGAACATGTACAGTTGAGATTCAAAGTATCTTGTTCATGAAACAGCAAGGTGGCCATTGTTAGTAGCTCAGGGTCTATATCAAAATAATGGCAGAGTCAGAGAAGAGAAAGGGAACATCTTTCTTTCTTGTCTGAGAGACAAGTTGCAAAGGGGAAACTTACTAGGCCCTTACACCTGACTGGATATATGGAGTGAAAAAAGGGTGAGTCAAAGATAATGCCCAGATTACAAATCTGAGGGACTGGGAGGGTGTTCTTATCTTCTACAATAATAGGGAAATTAGGAAGTAGGGAGGAGTTAGAGAAGAGGATAATGAGTTCAGTTTTGCACATGTTGAAAATCTGTACTGGACATTTAGTTTGAGATGTCCCAAAGGCACATGGAGACGCAAGACCTGCTGGGGAGTTGTTTCAGCCATGTCCCAACTCTTTGGGATCGCATCTGTAGGTAAGAGATTCTAGCAGTAATTTGCTTTTTCCTTCTCAGCTCATTCTTGCAATCCAGAACTTGAGGAAAACAAACAGTTCAGGTCCTCCTGCCTCCAAGCTTGGCTCTTGGCCCACAGCAGCACTAGCAGAGAGGTTAAGGAGATAGGTGGATCCAAAGATTGGCGAATGGTTAGAAAGGCAGACTGGAAATATTGTCCCCCCAAACTGAGATGGGAGTATCACAGAACTGAGAGTAAATCAGCAGTGACAGAGGCCGCCGAGGGGTTGAGGAGGAGGTGGAGACATGACCCTGGATAGAGCAATTAAGACATCCCAGGTAAGCTGAGGAGAGCAGTTTGGGGGGGGGAGGGGGGGGAGATTTGGTGAGGCCAGAAATCAGACTTTAAGAGGGGTGGAGGCCTGTAGGCATCCTTCTCAAGGAGTTTAGCTACAAGGGTAGAGGAAGTGTGGGGCAATCGTTAGAGGGACCAAGAGAGGGTTTTCTGAGGCTGGAACAATCATGGGTATATTGGAGGCACAAGGAAAGAAGCCACGAGATAGAGAAATTGAAGATAGGTAGAAGCATAAGGATGGCATTTCCCTTATTGCCCACTCTCTGATCCACTTGTTGCAATCTGACTTTCAGCTCCATCACTTTCACTGAAACGGCTCCTTCTAAAGTGACCAATTACTACCTACCTTCCATCCTACAATGAGCTTTTTTCTAGCTTATCCTCTCTGATTTTCCTCAACTTCTGAAAAACTTCTTAAACTCTAGATTTTATCTTTTCTAATTTTAACAGAAATAGTTCTTCATAGGTCTGTTCTTGGTTTTCTTCTCTCTAATCTTGCCCTAGACAATCTTACTCTTCACCTATTGCTTCTGCATCTCTAGTTCTAGCCTTTCTTCTGAGTCCCAGACTAGAACTCTAAATGCCTACACTCTGTCACTGTGATGGTCTCCTTAGAATCTCCATCTCAGAATTTCCAAATGTATGAATCATACTTTTCTGACTTCAATATCCCTATTAATAGTATTAGCATCCACTCAGTCTCCTTCTTATGAAATCTTACTGTTTTGATTCTTCCCTGTTTCTCACTTCTCATATTTAACTGGTAACCAAGTCTTGTTCATTTTACTTGCGTAACATTTCTCAAATCCACCCTCTCCTATCTATTTCCATTGCTCACATCCTAGTACAATTCCTCATTAGCATTTGCCTAAACTATTTCAACAACCTTGTAAGAAGTCTTCTTAACTCTACTCTAATGCATTCATTATGCCATTGTCAGACTAACATAAACAGACATGATCACATCATTCCTCTGCTCACTAGAAAAAGCACTGAATATTGGAGGCCACCAAAGTACTATTGAAGCTTTAAAATAATCCAATCATTTTAGAAAATAAATTGGAAATATATCCCAGAAGTCATTAAACTGCAAATCCTTTGATCCAGCCATACCACTATACTAAGTATGTACTCTAAGATAAATAAGACAATATGAGAAGCATACTGTTGTAGCAAAAAAATGGGAAGGAAGTGCCCATCAATTGGAAAATGACCAAATAAAAAATGGCATATGGATATAACAGAATATTATTGCACCATACTAAATGATGAAAGGGATAGATTCAAATAAACCTGGAAGAACTTATATAAAAATGATACAGATGACATGATGGTATACTTAGAGAACCCCGAAGACTCTGCTAAAAAGCTATTAGAAATAATTCAGAATTTTAGCAAAGTTGCAGGATACAAAATAAATCCACATAAATCCTCAGCATTTTTATACATTACCAACACAGTCCAACAGCGAGAGATACAAAGAGAAATTCCATTCAAAACAAATGTCGAGAGTATAAAATATTTGGGAATATATCTACCAAAGGAAAGTCAGGAATTATATGAGCAAAACTACAAAACACTTGCCACAAAAATAAAGTCAGATTTAAATAATTGGAAAGACATTAAGTGCTCTTGGATAGGCCAAGCGAATATAATCAAGATGACAATACTCCCTAAACTAACCTATTTATTTAGTGCTATACCAATCAGACTCCCAAGAAACTATTTTAATGACCTAGAAAAAATAACAACAGAATTCATATGGAACAACAAAAGGTCGAGAATTTCAAGGGAAGTAATGAAAAAAAAATTAAATGAAGGTGGTCTAGCTGTACCTGATCTAGAACTATATTATAAAGCAACAGTCACCAAAACCATTTGGTATTGGCTAAGAAATAGACTAGTTGATCAGTGGAATAGGTTAGAGTCACAAGGCAAGATAGTGAATAAAAATAGTAATCTAGTGTTTGACAAACCCAAACATCCCAACTTTTGGGATAAGAATTCATTATTTGACAAAAACTGCTGGGAAAACTAGAAATTAGTATGGCAGAAACTAGGCATGGACCCACATTTAACACCCCATACTAAGATAAGATCAAAATGGGTCCAAGATTTAGGCATTAAGAACAAAATCATAAATAAATTGGAGGAACATGGGATAGTCTACCTCTCAGACTTGTGGAGGAGGAAGGAGTTTGTGTCCAAGGGAGAACTAGAGACCATTATTGATCACAAAATAGAACATTTTGATTACTCCAAATTAAAAAGTTTCTGCACAAACAAAACTAATGCAAACAAGATTAGAAGGGAAGTAACAAATTGGGAAAACATTTTTTCTGATAAAGGCCTCATTTCCAAAATATACAGAGAATTGACTTTAATTTATAAGAAATCAAGCCATTCTCCAATTGATAAATGGTCAAAGGATATGAACAGACAATTTTCAGATGATGAAATTGAAACTATTGCCACTCATATGAAAGAGTGTTCCAAATCACTATTGATCAGAGAAATGCAAATTAAGACAACTCTGAGATATCATTACACACCTGTCAGATTGGCTAAGATGACAGGAACATATAATGATGAATGTTGGAGGGGATGTGGGAAAACTGGGACACTGATACATTACTGGTAGAGTTGTGAAAGAATCCAACCATTCTGGAGAGCAATCTGGAATTATGCCTAAAAAGTTATCAAAATGTGCATACCGTTTGACCCAGCAGTGCTACTCCTGGGCTTATATCCCAAGGAAATACTAAAGAAGGGAAAGGGACCTGTATGTGCCAAAATGTTTGTGGCAGCTCTTTTCATGGCTGGAAACTGGAAAGTGAGTGGATGTCCATCAATTGGAGAATGGTTGGGTAAATTATGGTATATGAATGTTATGGAATATTATTGTTCTGTAAGAAATGACCAACAGGAGGAATACAGAGAGGCTTGGAGAGACTTACATCAACTGATGCTAAGTGAAACGAGCAGAACCAGAAGATCATTATACACTTCAACATACTGTATGAGGATGCATTCTGATGGAAGTGGATTATCTTCAACATAGAGAAGAGCTAATCCAATTCCAATTGATCAATGATGGACAGAATCAGCTACATCCAAAAAAGAAACACTGGGAAATGAGTATAAACTGTGAGCACTGTTTTGTTTTGTTTTTTCTTCCCAGATTATTTTTAGCTTCCAAATACAATTCTTCCTTTGCAACAACAACAACAAAATTCGGTTCTGCACATATATATTGTACCTAGGATATACTATAAAATATTTAATATGTATGGGAATGCCTGCCATCTAGGGGAGGGGGTGGAGGGAAGGAGGGGAAAAATTTGGAACAGAAGGGAGTACAATGGATAATGTTGTAAAAAAAAAAAAAAATTACCTATGAATATGTACTGTCAAAGAAAATGTTATAATTATAAAAATTAATAAAAAAAAATTAAAAAAAAATGATACAAAGGTGAAGTAAATAGAACCAGAAGAATAACATACACAGTGGTTGAAACACTGTTAAACAACTCTGAAAGATAAAATAAGCCCTCTGATAAATGAGATGGCCAATCATGTTTCTAAGGGACCTGTGAAGAAATATGCTACTTATTTTCTAAAAAGGGATGGATTAAGGTATAGAACAAAACATATCACAAGGTTAATATGTGGATTTGTTTTGTATGATTGTGCTTTTTGTAATAATGAACAAGTTTGGGGTGGAATCGGTAGAGATAAGTCTTGGAGGTCAAGTAAGAATAGTAATAATATAGTCATGCAAAAAAAGAAAAAAGTTTAAAAATGTTATTGAAGATTTTTGAAAAGGAACAGAACACAAAAGAAAGATCAGGAAAAAAAAAATTTCCCCACAGATAAGCAGGCAGAATGGTTTAAAAACTAAGATGTCAAATATTTATATATTTATATGATCTTTAGGATAAACTCTGCCTGACATTCAAAGTCCTCCATAATCTGGTTCTGCTTCTACCTTTTCATGCACATTCCTCCTCTGCCCACTCTGTTGCAATCCTGTTGAATTATCCTTTCTCTAAGAATATGTCCTGTCATCCTTGTCTCTATGCCACTGCTGTTCTACAACTTAACTTTCTCCTTCTCCTTTTGCAGCTGACTGACATAGTGAGCCCACTTTATTTCCTGGCTCGCCCTGGACAACCAATCACACTTGGCTTTAGATCCCAGTCAGCAGGCATTCTTCCTATCTGTCTGTTGCTCTCCAATGGGCCCTTTAATTAGGAAAATAACAAATGTTTGCTGAATGAATAACACTTGATTTTCCAAAGCCTCAAACCTATTCAGCTCATCTAGCTCAGGCTTTGATTTCCATTTTTGCTTTCTGACTCCTACCTTGGTAATATTTCCTTTCCTAATACTTTAGGGAACTACTGTTCCAATGTCAAAGTACTGTCTTTCCCCCATTCCTTGTTACTAGTACAAGAAAAATGTACTGAGGGAAATGCCTTCTACCAATGTAGATTATTCAGTCAATCAACAAGTATTTTTCAAACTCCAGCTCAGTGCCAAATAATTACTGGGTACTCTGGCAAGACTGGTGTGACTACCTTTGCTAGTGACCTAAATTATCTTTGGTCAATGGTGATGAGTGTTTTTCAGCATCTCACAATGTACTGCACTAAAGCAGCCTGTGTTGCGTAGACTAGGACACAGGTCTTAGATGACATACTAGGACATAGGTCATTCTCTATGGTGACACAATTATAGACCCTTATCTTTTTTACTAGACCCTGGTGCAAGCTCCTGTCTTCCTGGCTATGATCACAGCTTCAGGCTTCCTTAACCTAACCCTAGTTCCTTAGCTGGCCTTTTCTCTCTGAACACCTTCCCCAGTACTCATCTGCTGGCTGTTTCTGTGTAGATGTGGGCTGGCAAATGCACTTACTTTTTTAGATTTTTTTTTTTTTTAAATAATTTCTTCAGGCTTTTTTAAACTTCTTGTTGGAGTACTTGTGGGAGAACTGAACTGTTGTCATCCCACTCATTCCATCACATTGAGCAGAGTTCCTCTTCATTCTATTTATATAATGAATCTAAGTGTTGAACTGAAAGTTTAATTTTCTCCTAAGCTCCCAGGACCACCAAGGAAATCTACTGCCTATTTCTCTAGTTCCTCCTCCTGCCTTAGGTTTATCCAGACCTATTTTCCTAATTTCTCTGACTTTCTAAATAGGGACAAACAAACTAACCTCCAATTACCACAAAAACTGTTTCATTAAATTAATTGAATTTAGTCTTATCCTAATCTAATGCCCAAGTATTCAGTACTGCTAGGAAGGCATCATTCAATTTCTCCTAGCCACTTGATAATTACCTATTAGCAATTAACTCCTAACAATTACTCTAGCCATTAGAATGTATAGTCATTTAAAAGGGTACACAAGAAGCAGGGAGCCCAAAGATAGAATGCAAACACTGGAAATATGCAAATGAAGTCTTTTAAAATGGAATTTTCTTTATATTCTATATAACAATCCCAATCCTGCTAATTCAGTGGATAAATTGAAGATGGTCCTTGCTTAGTCTTCAATGTTTAAACTATAGCACTGTCCTTCAGCATTCTTTGTTTAATAAAACCAAGTATTTGTTCAGTTATTACTAACTTAAGCCTCCCCCACCTAAAACTGTGAAATGAGCTAAGCAGCCAGAGATTAGAGAGAACAGAGAAGGATGGAGAGATTAGAGGCCCTCTTAAGTATGAAAAAGAGGTTTAGGAAGAGTGAGAAATCAAAGGACAGGACAAAAAGGAATTCAGAATTCATGATCACAAAGGTCATGATCTCTAAGATACAATTGCACCTTTACATATCTGAGACAAAGTGAAGAATTAATCTAAGTCAGAGGAGTTGAGACCCAGTGAGTCATTAAAATGTATGCTGAATGTTTCAAGTATAATGGCAGGAGTAGGGCTAGCAACCTGCAGAACAGTGGAAGAGTTAGGTGAGACATAAAATATGTGTGCAGAGGTTGGAAAAGCTAGGAAAAAAGGATACTGCTAGTTGACAAGAGTTGCTGTTTTCCAGAGCCTCTTCCTTTTGTTTTACTCACTTAATGGCTAATTGATGTTTACAAATAAATTAAGCCCCTCTTTTCATTTCATTACCCCTGATATCACCCCTGAAAATTACCTAACAATGGATGATTATGAAAGCCTTAGATCATACCTATACAGAATCAATTAGAAAGTTAGGAAATACTAAACACAGTAAACATTGAGCAACATGATAAAAAAAAAGAAACTATATTCTGAGAAGAAACAACCATATACCAATGTAGGACTCAATTCTACAGAATTCTTAGAGAACAAATCAAAATCATTATCAAATTAGAAGGATGAAAATAAGAAGATATGGCATGAAATTGAGGGAATGCTAATCTGGTTTATTAGTGATCTCAAAATGAGGAATTAATAAAAAGAGCAGACATCAACATTAACTACTACTATTTCCTAAGTGTAGAGATATAAATCAAGTGTCAAAAACAGAATAAAAGAATTTAGAAACTAGCCAATAAACATTTGACATCCTCATCAAATGAAAAGACACTACAGTCAAATCAATTTAGAATATAAATTTGTTCACAAAATCTTTTGGACAATCTGGTATAATGGACAGAGAGCTAGTCTCAAAGTCAAGAAGAAATTGGACAGGCAATATAGAAGCACAAAGAACTAGGCCTGGAATTGAGTAATATAAGAAGGAAGTTGAATTGTAATTTAGAAACTACACTAGTGCTATATACTTACAAGTCACAAAGAATTAAAGTTGCAGTTTACTAAAAGGTTAATAGAGAGGCACAAAACAGGTGTGAACATATAACCTAAGAAAAACTGTTCTTAGGAGAAGTAACATAAAGGAGAGTCCAGGAGAGAGATGTTAGGTGACTCATACAGTAAAAGCAATGGAATATGGTACTTGGGTATTCCAATGGTATCTGTGAAATGATGCAATCAAAAGAAAAGCCCCTAGTATGTTGTCTAATATATCTGTGAAAAATACGGAGTGAGGTACAGACAAGAATCAGATAGGATAAGCAAACATAGATCTGTACATTGTTGGATGCAGCATGCACAATGAACTAGAAGATCACAGGATCACAGCAATAGAGCTCCAACAGGAGAAAACTGAGGCCCCAGGAGGTTAAGTGATTTGTTTAAGATCTACAGCAAATATCAATCAGTAAGAAAAAACTTACATCCACCATATAATTAGTCATCATCTAACCAATGAAATGCTCTGTCCAGCATCCTTTCCATTAGACACCAAAATAAGTATAGAGAAATTATTTTGTTAATAATATTTGGTTAATTCCAATAATCCTAGGATGGAAAATACCATCTTCATCCAGAAAGAAAACTAAGGAGACTAAATATTTTCACACCCCCCCTTTTTTAAAAAAAATTCTTTTGGGGATAGCTAGATAGAACAGTGGATAGAGCATAGCCCTGAAGTCAGGAGAACCAGAGTTCAAATCTGGCCTCAGACACTTAACACTTCCTAGCTGTGTGATCCTGAGCAAGTCATTTAACCCCAATTGCCTCAGCAAAACAAACAAACCAAAAACCTTTTGGTCTGATTTTTCTTGCATAACATGATATATATGGAAATATGTTTTTAAAAGACTGTACATGTTTAACCTATGTTTAATTATATGCTGTCTTGGGGAACAGGGAGGTAAAAGATGAGGGAAAATTTTTTGGAACACAAAGTCTTATAAAAATGAATGATGGAAACTACATGTATTTGAATAAAATACTATTGACAATTTTTTTTTAAAAAAGAGAAAAATAACATTTAACTAGTGCTGATTCACTTAAAAGTTGAAACATAGTAAAAATAATAAAATAGTGATTTTAACATTATTTGAGAAAAGAGAAAATGTTTCAATAATCATTCCAGACCACACTGGTTTATCTAACACTTTGAGTTTAGCATTATAATGAAGTTAAAGTCTAGATACCCATGTTAATTTTAAAAATTAAGAACGTAATTTTGAACCACACACACACACAAAAAAAATTAGAATTAAAGCATCCCTGGATAGCCAGAATATAGAGAAACGGTATTCTTGGGAAATAACAAGATCCACACGGAAGAAGAAAAAGTACAAATAAATAAGCAGATTCATGTATAGTCCACAATTACCTCAATTTCTTCATGCCAAGAGCTTGATTGTAAGTAACCTCACAAACAGTTTGCTGGTTTATAGACTTTCTCTTCAGCTGTAGATCTTCTGGTAGAATTCTCTCAGGATTGACGGATGGTGGGTGCTTCTGTGTTGTTATTCCATGAAAAGGAGTTGATACAAAGCGGGCTGCCCTAACAAAGTCACAAGTATCTTCTGGATTGGGACATATAGGCATATTTCTAAAACCTGTGATAATGGCATCTTCACTCAGGGGCTCAATTCCAATGAATTCATCCTGAAATATTTAAGAGAAAAGATTTTTATGAGAAATAATTTTTATCAGTTCCTAAATTGATTTTAAGTTTAGAAAAAAAAAAAAAAAAAGAAGCAGCCTTGGATGTTATAATAAACTACTTGAAGAACTTATGTTATTATAATGTGTTTATCCTACATGTATAATCTAACAAGAGTACCTAATATTTGCACCCTCCAGATTGTGGCCTGTTGGCTATCATTATAACACTTGAAATGCTACATAAATGTGAGGGATTTTGTACCTGAAATGCCAAGTCTAGCATGTCATTGTGATACAAAAATATCCCTGGGTTTTTAAAGGCTAACTTACCACAATTTGACAGGCTCTACCTAACTAAAAAGACTCCAAAAATAAATCTAACAATGAAATGCAAACATATCTTAGCCAAGTTCAATCAGACATCACCAACTGATCGAATATTTAGTCAACTCACAAAAGCCATTTTACCAATGCATGGATAGGTGATGATCTGCATTACTGAGAAAGTACCTTTCTACCAAGACCAATGAAATCACAGAATCTTGAAGAACTAATATTCTATATTAAGAATTCTTGCTATTCCTATGTAGTGCACTTCAGGTATAAGAAGTTTGGTTTAATAAAATCAAATTGAAAAGTAGTGTGAGAGGGAGGCAGAAAAATCTAAGTGACATTAAGCATTACTAAAGCTAGAATTTTAAAAGTACCAAAGAAAAGATCTACAGTCTTTGTAGATCTGTATATATTTTATATGACTACTTTATAAATTTAAATGGATCTGTGGGGAAATGTGAATGGATATTAAAATCAAAATCAAAAACAGGTAGAAGTTATGAGAAAAGATATTAAAAATAGATGAAAAAGAATCCCTTCAATGTCTTACCCACCCCAATTAACTTTGGATAAAAGTCTCTGAATGTCTAGCAAAGCCATCTAGAAAAAAACAGCTAATCTTTTCTAGGCTTTATTCATTTTAAATCCAATTACCTTTTTCTTTATCCATTTGATAAAGCTCTTAATGTGCATGCATATTAAGTCTTTATTGAAAACATTTTTAGAGACTTCTCAGAGTAAAACTTTGATACAAGAGCCAAGCCCATGGAATGGAAAGGAAAAGATACTGTAAACTAGAAGGAATTTTAGAGATCATCTAGTTTTAATCTCTTCTACAACTTCAGGAAACTTTTCTACAGTACATCCCCAGTCCCCTTCAGATAGTTACATAGTCTTTTGCTTGAATATAAACATGTAAGAGCAGACTAATTGATTCATGGCAGCCTCTTTGTTGGATGGCTCTTCATTACAAAGTTCTTTATACTAAGGAGTTCTTTATACTCCCTTATAACTCCAACTCAATTTTAGGCTTCGATGAGAAAAGGAGAAAGTCCTTGAGCTGCACAAGGAGAAAGAAATCAGATAGATGACTTAAAAAAGGGACTAGCCTACCCAGCTAGGTCAGAGAATGAATCTGAGAATTTTGAGAGAGTAATCTCCAAACCTAGACACTGTTCCAGATTTTATTTCTGGGTAGAAAGAGATTATAGTTTAAAATCATAGAAACAAAAACTAAGGCTGAAAATCTTAATTAGAATAGAAATTTTGACAGGCTAGACTCCTAGACTTAATCTAGAAGGATGGAATTCAAAAAGGATAAAGGTAAGTCTTATAACTTGGATAACAACAAAAAAATCTACTTCACACAGTGTAGAAATATGGCTAACTTGTAGTTAATATTTTAATTTTTCCCAATTATATGCAAAATAATTTTTTTAGACATTTGTTTTTTAAAACTGAGTTCCTGATTTTCTTCCTTCCTCCACTGAGAAGCCTGATGTAAAGTTATGCAAAACATTTCCATTAAAGTCATGTTTTGAAAGAAAACAAAGATCTCTATCCATCCCCCATTCTAATTTAAAAAAAAAAAAAAAAAAAAAAAGATGCTTCAATCTGTATTCAATTACAATCAATTCTTTTTCTGATTATGGAGAGCATCTTTCATAAGTCCTTCAGAGTAGTCTTGGATCACTATTGTTGAGAATAGCCAAATTATTCACAATTGACCATCGCATAATATTACTTTTGCTTTGTATACAGTACATTTCACTTTGCATGAGATATAAGAATTTTAATTGGACTACAACTCAATATGAAAAAGCAGTATAATGTGGTAGCCAAAAAAAAAAAAAAGATTAATACAATTTTCAGCCATATTAATAGAAGTAGTTTCTAGGAATAGGAAGGTGATAGGCCCATTATAATCTGCCCTTGACAAACTTCACCTGAAATTGCATATTCAGTTGTAGGTGACTTACTTTAAAAGATTATTGATAAACTAAAGAGTAACAAATTAGCAAATGGATCTTGAGTCCATGCCAGACAAGGAACTGGGGATTGTTAGCTTGGAGGAAGAAAAGGTTCAGGAGAGAATAGAATAGCTGTCATGTGAAGAAGAGCTGAAACTATGGTCCTAGAGAGCCAAATCAGGTGCAATAGATGGAAATGTCAAGAAGGGAATTTAAATTTGATGTCATGAAAAACTTCCTAACAAAGAATTTCCATAGTGAAATAATCTTCCTCAAGAGGATGGACAATTATTTGTACAGGGAAGATGCTTTCTGTGTTGTACTAGGTAGATGCTGAGGTGCCTTCCAGGTCTTTAATCCTGTTGATCTATGATTCCTCTCTACTTGATCACTATCCTAGGCAATCATTTGTACCCTCAGGAAGATCAAAGAATAATCTAATAATTTTTTCCAGATGATAGAAATAAAGATATTTGAAGGAATCTATTATATCATTCTCTACAACATATATCTATATCTTATCTAAATACACACACACATACATATATATTTATAGTTCATACATTGTTGACCTAGGGATCATATTGTGATGTGTATTCCACTCCTTATATTTTCAAATTTAGACAGCATTAATCCAAAAGATTTTTGCTCATTTACTTAAGGAGACTGCTACTTACACAAACTTCTAGAGGAAGATCTTCCCTTGGGGTCATGTCTTCTGAAGATTTTAGCACAGCAAGGGCTTTTCGCTGGCTTGATGCCTGTAAAGGTTCTGCAGGAAGACTGAGGAAAAAAAAAAAACAAAAAAAACACCACCACACCTTCTGTTCAGTACATTTCTTTCTGAGTTGGCATAGTTACCCCCAATCGAGTCTTACATAAATATGAATATTTGTGAAGCAAATCAAACCTGATGTTCTGGTTTTCTGAAGGAACAGATTCATCAAAAATGGAGAATGGTATGATGGGCCCTATAGAACAAGACAGATTGAGTCACAAACTAATTTTTAATATAAATATAATTCCTCTCTTAAATCAGCTTCCCACAAGAATGATTCATAAAAAATTTCCTTAGTACTCCTTTAACACAAATGAAAAAGAAAATACAATTCTTAAATCAATTATATATAAAAGCAACGAGCCAAATTACACCCTTGATTTTTCTCTATAAAGTATTCCAAATCTCACCCCATGGCCTAAACTGCTGAACACCATCTAAAGGCTCTAGCAGCTATCCTGGGAAATTCTTTTTTGCCATTAGCTCAAGTTTATTTTGTTCCAAAGATTTTCTAATTACATGTTAAGTAAAGTTTGTTTGAGTGTACTTATAACATATCAATCCTACAGTTCCACATCCTAAATTCAAGACTCTACTTCAAAAGTTGCTCCAATGATACCCTTCTCTCCCCTCCCCCCAAGTCAATTATAAATGTTGATAAGTCAGTTGAGAAATATAGGAATTTTTGCTGTCCAGCCTTGGTTATCAAAGTCAATGAACCTTATGTGGTTAGAGCTCACAGGGCAAGCATGAGAAACCCTTGGTGACTAAAGAAGCCAAGTCCTTGGAAAACAGTAATTGGGTTTTTCCCCCTACCTATTATAACTTCTTTATCATATTCTCATCTACTTTTTCCTCTAGACCAGAAAGGTCTTCATTTTGTAATTTGAGGGCAATAAATGCAATAAAAAAAATCAATCATACTGCTGAGCTCATATAAAATCTATGTAAATATTAATACACTCCCTTTAAACAACAAGGTTTTAGAGACTTTAAGCAGAATCAGGCCAATAAGAGGTCTCCTTTTCCATTTCTTTTATCCTAATCAGGAAACTTTATGCTATTCATTACTTTGCATACATTTTCTCCCTCACTAACAAAATTTCCAGTTTAGAAATTTCTGAATATTACTTACCTTTAGAAGATAGATCCTTCCAAGTATTTTCTACAAGTGAAGTTTCCCTGTTAACAAGTTTACATTTTAAAAACCACACTTATACTTTAAAACAGAACTGTGCTTTTATTAAGCTTAAACCTAGTCACATGAATTCCTCCTCCTTCTATGTAATTTCCAAAGCAATGAAACCATTCTAAATCTGTGATCCCTACCCCCTTCAATAAGTTAGTACTGTACCCTACCTCTCTTCAGTTCTATTCTAAATTCAAGATACAGGAAAATACCTAAAAAACACTAACCTGTACTAGGAAAAAATTGCAAGCTTTTAAGTCATGAGTACAGAGCTATTTATATTTCAAAATACTCTTCTGTATTCCCCTTTTCATCAATGAAGCATTGGTCCCACCTAAAATAAGAGTTCAGTGAATAAAAGGCAGACCTGAACAGAACCTCCTCTCCTGGTATATCCTGAAGCCTGGAAGCACATCCTCCTTCAGCTATCTCTCTTGTTGGCATACCTTCTCCAGGCTGTTAACATTTTAAACAAATAAAATCAATGAGTCACTACATTCTAAGAAAACATATTTTTACTTTCAGAAATTCATATTTTCTTAAAAAGCAATCTTGACAAGAATTAGAGAATCTGAGTTTTCTGCTATGACCTTGATGAAATGTAACTCACTCTCAATCATCACCTCTTTTCCTTTGTAGATGCATATGTACCTTCTCATGTCCACACATATGCCATATGACAAGGGTTCTTCACTTTATTTTGTGCCATGAACCCCTTTTGTTATTGAAACTTACAAATTCCTCAGAAAAATGCTTTATAAAATGTACAAAACAAAATACAGAGGCTAACAAAGGAAACCAAAACATTCAACAAAAACAAGCTGACAGGAAGGTTGTGATCATGTGCCATTTAGCAACAGGGTTTGGCAGCAGGTATAAATAACTATAGCAATTTCAAAATAGTGGTAAGCAAAAATTTGATCTCTAGATATGGCCACCCTCCTACCTTTCTTTTTTCCCTCCTTTCCCCCCTTCCCCAGATGACAAGTAATCCAATATGTCAAACATGTGCAATTCTGCTAAACAAGTAGGTCTCCTACCTTTCCAATTTTCTTACACTTGATAAAGACTCATACTACAATCCATAAATCCTAGTCTCTCCTTGCTGTATCTCAAACACAATACTCCATTTTCCTCATTTAGCAACTTTTCCACCATCTCTGACTAATGATTTTTTTTGACTTCTTTCAAGTTTCCCTATTTTCTTCAGGAAGCCTTACCTGAGTCTTGACTAGCCTTCCTTCTGATATTACCACTAATTTACCATGAATATAACTTGTATGGACATAGCTATTTACATTTTTGTCTTCCATTAAAATGTGAACTCATTCATTAATGCAATGTTGGAGTCGTGAACTGATTCAACCATTCTGGAAAGCAATTTGGAACTATGCCTTATGTCTAAAGAACTATCAAAGTGTGCATAACCTTTGATCCAGCAATAGTTCTACCAGGCTTGCATCCTAAAAATATCTTAAAGGAGGGAAAGGGACCCACATGTGCAAAAGTATTTGTGGCAGCCCTTTTTGTACTGGCAAGAAATTGGAAACTGAGTGTATGCCCATTAGAGAATGGCTGAATAAATTATTGTATATGAATGTTATAAAATATAGTTCTGTAAGAAATAATCAACAGGATGATTTCAGAGATACCTGGAGAGACATATATCAATTGATGCTGAGTGAAATGAGCAGAACCAGAAGATCATTTTATACAGCAACAGCAAAATTATATGATGATCAAGGCTCTCTTCAACAATGAGATGATTCAGATCAGTTCCAATAGTCTTGAGAGCAGACAGTGGAAAACGAATGTGGATAACAACATAGTATTTTTACTCTTTCTGTTGTTGTTTGTTTGCATTTTGTTTTCTCATTCCCCACCCCCCCTTTTGACCTCATTTTTCTTGTGCAGCATGATATTTGTAGAAATATGTATAGAATACATGCTTGGCATATAATGGATCACTTGCCAACTGGGGGAGGGGTAGTGGGAAAGGAAGGGGGAAAAAAATCAGAACACAGGGTTTTGTAGTACGGGTGAATGTTGAAAATTATCCAAATATATATTTTGAAAGAAAAAAAGCTTTAATGGTTAAAAAAAAAAAAAAACAAAAACTGAGTTCCTTGAGAGCAGGAACTGTTTCTGTTTTTCTTTTTTATTGTGTGCCTGCATATTTGTTATGGTCAGGACCACAGTAAATATATTTAAGAATTGCTGTTTGGTAAATGCTTCTTGATGTTTAACCTACATTAGATTGCTTGCTGTCTTGGGGCAGGGCAAAGGGGAAAAAGAAGAAAGGGAGAAAAATTTGGAATACAAGGTTTTGCAAAGGTGAATGCTGAAAACTATCTTTACATGTATTTGGAAAAATATAATACCAATAAAAAAAGATATTTACTGAAATATGCAACAACCATAATGTATTATGAAAATATTTATGATTTTTATTGGTGATAAAGTCACAAGTTCTACTAATGCTGCTGCAGTTTGTCGCCCACATTCCTAAAGGAAATGGCATTTTAAAGTTAGACATTAATAACAAGCTATTTTTATGCAATAATAGTTTTCCCCATTCAAGATCACAGACACCTTGAAATTTCTCCATGAATCCCTATATAACCTAGGGAGCTTAACAAAACTCTACTTTAGTGGGAAGCATGAAAAAATAAAAGTGTTTCTTAACAATTTGCATTTCCATCATAAAAAACTAAATATCCTCACAAATCTAGATTTAGCCCAATGACACCATGATATGCTATACTTTTTTTTTATTTTAATTTTTATTAATTTTTATAACATTTTCTTTGACATATGCATAGGTAATTTTTTTTTTACAACATTATCCCTTGTACTCCCTTCTGTTCCGAGTTTTTCCCCTCCTTCCCTCCACCCCCTCCCCTAGATGGCAGGCATTCCCATACATATTAAATATCTTATAGTATATCCTAGGATATGCTATACTTTTTCAGAAAACTTAAATCTTCTCAGATAGTGAATCAAATTCGAAGAGGGACATAGGCCAAAATGACATCCCAAAATTCATTTTTTCAACTCAACTTTTGAAACAATTTGCTGTTATTAGTAGCTAAGAAATTTACCTGGTCACAGGGCCTTTCTTGCTGGGTTGTTTGAATTTCCTTTAGCATCTTCTCCATCTCCTCAATTTGCTTCCGCATTTCTGCTCTTTTCTGTGCTCCAGTCAACAACTCAGCTGGAGAAAAGAAAGTCTAGTAAGACATTATACCCTTTAACAACCCCATTTTCTTCATCCTTAAACTATCTTTTAAACTTACTATTTTGATTCTAAAAGTATCAATCAACATGCATTCATGAAGTACTTCCTATGTTCTGGACATTATGGTAGGCATTTGAGTTGGGGTACAAAGACAAAAATGAAAACAATTCTTGCCCTCAAGGAGTATATCTTCTTATGGGGAAAAACGGTACATCCACATTTCACACATGTACAAAGTAAAGGTAACCTGTGGGGAAAGACATTAGCAGCTGGAAATTCTAGGAAAGGCTTCACACAGAAGGCAGTATTTGAAATGAATCTTGAAGACTAGAGTCAAAGAAATGGAGGTGGGAGATGGTGTATTATGTGTGATGAACATCAGAAAGTCCAGTTTGTCTAAAAGATCAAACACATGAGAAGGAGCATGTATTTTTTTTTTTTTTTTGTCTTTGTCTGATGCCAAATTTATTTATTTATTTATTTATTTAATTCATTTTTCAAAATTATCCCCTCCCTCCCTCCACTCCCTCCCCCCGATGGCAGGTAATCCCATACATTTTACATGTGTTACAATATAACCTAGATACAATATATGTGTGTAAATACCATTTTCTTGTTGCACATTAATTATTAGCTTCCAAAGGTATAAGTAACCTGGGTAGATAGACAGTAGTGCTAACAATTTACATTCACTTCCCAGTGTTCCTTCTCTGGGTATAGTTATTTCTGTCCATCATTGATGAACTGGAAGTGAGTTGGATCTTCTTTATGTTGAAGATTTCCACTTCCATCAGAATACATCCTCATACAGTATTGTTGTTGAAGTGTATAGTGATCTTCTGGTTCTGCTCATTTCACTCAGCAACAGTTGATTTAAGTCTCTCCAAGCCTCTCTGTATTCCTCCTGTTGGTCATTTCTTTCAGAGCAATAATATTCCATAACCTTCATATACCACAATTTACCCAACCATTCTCCAATTGATGGACATCCATTCAACTTCCAGTTTCTAGCTACAACAAAAAGAGCTGCCACAAACATTTTGGCACATACAGGTCCCTTTCCCTTCTTTAGTAATTCTTTGGGATATAAGCCCAGTAGCAGTACTGCTGGGTCAAAGGGTATGCACAGTTTGACAACTTTTTGGGCATAGTTCCAAACTGCTCTCCAGAATGGCTGGATTCTTTCACAACTCCACCAACAATGTATCAGTGTCCCAGTTTTCCCACATCCCCTCCAACATTCATCATTATTTGTTCCTGTCATCTTAGCCAATCTGACAGGTGTATAGTGGTATCTCAGAGTTGTCTTAATTTGCATTTCTCTGATCAGTAGTGATTTGGAACACTCTTTCATATGAGTGGAAATAGTTTCAATTTCATCATCTGAGAATTGTCTGTTCATATCCCTTGACCATTTATCAATTGGAGAATGGTTTGGTTTCCTATAAATCAGGGTCAGTTCTCTATATATTTTGGAAATGAGACCTTTGTCAGAACCTTTCCTTTTAAAAATATTTTCCCAATTTGTTACTTCCCTTCTAATCTTGTTTGCATTAGTATTGTTTGTACAGAAACTTTTTAGTTTGATGTAATCAAAATCTTCTATTTTGTGATCAATAATGATCTCTAATTCTCCTCTGGTCATAAATTCCTTCCTCCTCCACAGGTTTGAGAGGTAGACTATTCTCTGTTCCTCTAATCTATTTATGATCTCATTCTTTATGCCTAAATCATGGACCCATTTTGATCTTATCTTGGTATATGGTGTTAAGTGTGGGTCCATATCTAATTTCTGCCATACTAATTTCCAGTTTTCCCAACAGTTTCTTTCAAATAATGAATTTTTGTCCCTAATGTTGGCATCTTTGGGTTTGTCAAAGATTAGATTGCTATAGATGTACCCCTTTTTGTCCTTTGTATCTAATCTGTTCCACTGATCTACCGTTCTATTTTTTAGCCAGTACCAAATGGTTTTGGTGACTGCTGCTATATTAATATAGCTTTAGATCAGGTACACTTAGACCACCTTCCTCTGACTTTTTTTTCATTAGTTCCCTTGCAATTCTCGACCTTTTATTCTTCCATATGAATTTTGTTATTTTTTCTAGGTCATTAAAATAGTTTCTTGGGAGTCTGATTGGTATAGCACTAAATAAATAGATTAGTTTGGGGAGTATTGTCATCTTTATTATATTCGCTCGGCCTATCCAAGAGCACTGAATGTCTTTCCAATTATTTAAATCTGACTTTATTTTTGTGGCAAGTGTTTTGTAATTTTTCTCATATAATTCCTGACTCTTCTTTGGTAGATGGATTCCCAAATACTTTATAATCTCAACATTTGTTTGGAATGGAATTTCTCTTTGTATCTCTTGCTGTTGCATTTTGTTGGTGATATATAAGAATGCTGAGGATTTATGTGGATTTATTTTGTATCCTGCCACTTTGATAAAATTCTGAATTATTTCTAATAGCTTTTTAGCAGAGTCTTTGGGGTTCTCTAAGTATACCATCATGTCATCTGCAAAGAGTGATAGTTTGATTTCCTCATTTCCTACTCTAATTCCTTGAATCTCTTTCTCGGCTCTTATTGCTGAGGCTAGCGTTTCTAGTACTATATTGAATAGTAATGGTGATAGTGGGCAACCTTGTTTCACTCCTGATCTTACTGGGAAAGGTTGCAGTTTATTTCTATTGCATATTATGCTTACTGAAGGTCTTAAATATATGCTCCTGATTATTCTAAGGAATAATCCATTTATTCCTATACTCTCAAGAGTTTTTAGTAGGAATGGATGTTGGATTTTGTCAAATGCTTTTTCTGCATCTATTGAGATGATCATATGGTTTTTATTAATTTGATTATTAATATGGTCAATTATACTAATAGTTTTCCTAATATTAAACCAGCCCTGCATTCCTGGTATAAATCCTACTTGATCATAGTGTATTATCCTGGGGATGATTTTCTGAAGTCTTTTTGCTAATATCTTATTTAAGATTTTAGCACCAATATTCATTAAGGAAATTGGTCTATAATTTTCTTTCTCAGTTTTTGATCTACCTGGTTTAGGTATCAGTACCATGTCTGTGTCATAAAAGAAGTTTGGTAGGACTCCTTCATTCCCTATTTTTTCAAATAGTTTATATAGCATTGGGGCTAATTGTTCTTTAAATGTTTGGTAGAATTCACATGTAAATCCATCTGGTCCAGGGGATTTTTTTCCTGGGGAGTTGATTAATAGCTTGTTCTATTTCTTTTTCTGAAAGGGGACTATTTAAGCAGTTTATTTCCTCCTCTGTTAATCTAGGAAGCCTATATTTTTGGAGGAAGTCATCCATTTCACTTAAATTATCAAATTTATTGGCATAAAGTTGGGCAAAGTAACTCATTATTTCTCTAATTTCCTCTTCATTGGTGGAAAGATCCCCCTTTTCATTTGTAAGACTAACAATTTGATTTTCCTCTTTCTTTTTTCTGATTAGATTTACCAAAGGTTTATCTATTTTATTGGCTTTTTCATAAAACCAACTCTTGGTTTTATTTATTAATTCAATAGTTTTTTTACTTTCAATATTATTGATTTCTCCTTTTAATATTTGTATTTCAAGTTTAATTTTTGGTTGGGGGTTTTTAATTTGGTCTTTTTCTAGCCTTTTAAGTTGCAGGCCCAATTCATTAATCTTCTCTTTCTCTATTTTCTTCAAATAAGCCTCTAAAGATATAAAATTTCCCCTTATTAATGCTTTAGCTGCATCCCACAGATTTTGGTATGATGTCTCATCATTGTCATTATCTTGGGTGAAATTATTGTTTCTATAATTTGCTCTTTCACCTAGTCATTCTTTAAGATGAGATTATTCAGTTTCCAATTACTTTTTGGTTTATTTATCCCTAACTTTTTACTGAATGTAGCTTTTATTGCATTGTGGTCTGAGAAGAAGGCATTTATTATTTCTGCCTTCCTACATTTAATTTTGAGATCTTTATGTCCTAATATATGGTCAATTTTTGTATAGGATCCATGAACTGCTGAGAAGAAAGTATATTCCTTTCTACTGCCATTCAGTTTTCTCCAAAGGTCTATCATACCTAGTTTTTCTAATGTTCTATTTACTTTTTAAATTTCTTTCTTGTTTGTTTTGTGGTTTGATTTGTCTAAATCTGAGAGTGCAAGGTTGAGATCTCCCACTATTATAGTTTTACTGTCTATTTCTTCTTGCAACTCTCTTAACTTTTCCTTTAGAAAGTTAGATGCTATACCACTTGGTGCATATATGTTTAGTATCGATATGGCTTCATTATTTATGCTACCTTTCAGCAGGATATAGTTTCCTTCCTTATCTCTTTTAATTAGATCAACTTCTGCTTTTGCTTGATCTGAGATAAGGATAGCTACCCCTGCTTTTTTGGCTTTACCTGAAGCATAATAGATTCTGCTCCAACCTTTTACCTTTACTCTATATGTATCTCCCTGCTTTAAGTGTGTTTCCTGTAAACAACATATTGTAGGGTTCTGATTTTTGATCCAGTCTGCTATCCTTCTCCGTTTGATGGGAGCGTTCATCCCATTCACATTTACAGTTAAAATTACTAATTCTGTATTTCCTGCCATCATATTATCCCCAGATTATGCTTTTTCCCTTGACCCCCCTGAACCCGAGAAGGAGCATGTATTAATGAATGCTGACTTTTCTGTTATTATATAAGAGTTAGGGCTGGCTTTCTCCTGTGGCCTTAACTTCAAAGCCTCTGTCATTTCATACATTCTTCATGTATCTAGTCTAGCATCACCAAGTACTTATTGGATATTTTAAATTTCACACTTCCTATAGACATTTTAAAATTGACATGCCCAGAACAGAAACTCATTGTTTTTACCTTCATGTTTTCCAAACATTTCTATTATTGTTAAGGGCATCATCTCCCTTTCCCTCACCAAAATTTACAATCTCTGTGTCATCCTAGATTTCCGCTTCCTTACATGTATCCAATCAGTTGCCAAATCTTGTCATGTCTTACACACACACACACACACACACACACACACACACACACACACACACACACACAAAGACACACTCTCTCTCATCTCTACTTATATCACTATCATACTAATTTAGGTCTTTTATAATTCTTTGCAGTAGTGTTATTTTTTTTAATTGAATTTTTTCCTGCCTCCCTTCCTCTTAGCTCTCCCAAAGAATCATCCCATATTAAAATTGTTGAGATGGGGAGGGGAAAGCTGTAAAATTGGTATGTTAAAAAAGAATCTGACAATAATTACAATATTCCATATTCATGAAATCCCATTTATCCAAAGAGATGGTAGTGATGATGATATAACTTGGGGCCATCTATCTTTTCTTGTGTCTTCTTTATGGCTATTTCAATAACCTTCTAATAAGATACTCAGGAGTTGTGTGTGTGTGTGTGTGTGTGTGTGTTTGCTGAGGCAATTAGGGCTAAGTGACTTGCTCAGGATCACACAGCTAGGAAGTATTAAGTGTCTAAGGTCAGATTTGAACTCAGGTTCTCCTGATTTAGGCCTGGTGCTCTATTCACTGCACTACCTAGCTGCTCCAATACTGTTTCAAAGTTGCCTATTCCAATCCTTCCACTTAACTGCTAAAGTGATTTTCTTGATATCTGATGTCACTGTTCTCTATTCTGTGAACCCCAATAGTTCAATTTTTATTTGGATTTTAAAACTCTTTAAATCTTCCCCTTCCCATCTTCATAGTCTTTTCACATAGAACTCCCTGCTATGTACTTAAAGTTATACTCAATACCTTATTATACCTCACAATGTTCCATTTATTTTGTGCTTAATGCATTGGTAACACCTGTAATACTCTCAACTTCTACCTTTAAGACTCAACTCAAACACTACTTCCTCTGACAGGCTTTTTCCAATCCTCTTCAACTTCTAGGATCTCCTTCATAAGGCTACCTTCCATCTCCTTTGTACTTATGTATAGATTTAGGCATGTGTTGTATCCTCATTTGAGGCCAGGAATTTTTGCTTCTTTATGTAACCTTTGCTTAGCACAGTGCCAGACACAAAGTAAATGCTTAATATTTCTTGAATGATCTATTTTCATGTTTAAAAATATAATAAACAATTACTAATAATAGAGTTGAATAGTCAACAACAAACTTAGAAAAAAATTGCCAAAAGATTGACAAAGATAGAAACTACATAAATTGGGCAATGAAGGAGTATAAAGATTATATATAAAGTATAATGTAAGATATATGTCTTTATCTTTCACTCTAAACTGGATATCACTTGGATATGCTCAATCCTCAACATAGGTCACCTTCTCCCTAGAGGAGAAGATCAAAATTCAAATTCCAGACTGCTTCTTTAACCACTTTGGACTTTTCCTTAGCATCTTCTACCCACTAAGGAAACAGTGTTTTATCATTTCAATATCATCAAATACATATTAGGTAATGACTATGTGTCAAATATTGTGCTAGGCTCTAGGAAAAATCACAATGTTTAGCTAAGGCATGCTACATAAAAATGCAAATTTTAGATAATGCTATTTGGGGATAAAACATACAGAGATAAATACCTAACAGAATAAGTTGTGATAAGCCCACCGAAGAAGGGCAATCCAAATTACTTGTGAAGTGGGGGCTAGAGGTAGTAACTGATTTGGGGTAAGGAAGAAACAGAAGAGGCACTAGCAGATTCATGGATTTACAGAAAAGTAGAAACCCAAAGGTTAGCAAAGGAAAGCATAGGAGATTATAGGCAGAAGGAATAGTTTGAGCAAAGATATTGCGACAGAAAGGTGAAGAATTTTTTAAGAAACAAGTTAGTCAGAGCAACCAACAGAGAATAGTTATAGCTTTTAGAACATTATTTTTATTTTTAAAAAGATAACTAAATCCAACATAACTAAGTTGTCATGTCCAGGAATAGAGATCAGGTGAAGAAACTAACAAAAGTTTTTCTGGTTAAAAGTAAAAGGACTGTGACAAATTTCCACCATCAAAGAATTAATTTATCAGTCAACAAAAAATTATTAGTTACATCTACTATGTGTATTACACTGTGTGCGGTGCCATTAAGGAAAGAAGAATCTGGGATCTCATTGTTCCATAATTAATTTAATCAGGTGGCATTTATGGAGTAATAAACTTATGTCAAGGATTGAAAAGTGAGGAATTGTTATTCTTATTTCTCTTTAAGACTTTTACAGCTCTCATAATGTTCTCCCCCCCCCCCCCAGGCTGGGGTTAAGTGACTTGCCCAGGGTCACACAGCTAGGAAGTGTTAAGTGTCTGAGACCAGATTTGAACTCGGGTTCTCCTGAATTCAAGGCTGGTACTTACAGCTCTCATAATGTTGGCAAAAATTCTCCATCCTTAAGAGCAATTCTGTTCTGTACAGGGTATATCTAAACTTGTATATTACAGAATGCTTTATATCTTTCAGGTTATATTTATATCCCTGACAAAACTTCACACTTTTATAGTGAGCCTATTTCCACCCCAAGTTTCTTATAAAATTCACTCTAACTCACTCATTTCCTGTTCTCTGCCTACTAGTTAGATGGCTGAGCTCTGTTTTACTTCAAGCTAGAGCCTGAAATTGTATCTTTCTTGATTGGCAATAACCTATTACTAGTAAATTTTTTAAAAATGCAAGTTATACCACAATCATAAAATAAGGAAAAGCAAAATAACGTTGACCACTCATGACTGAAGACTGATAATGAAGCATGCTTTTTATCTCTGGGCAAAGAAGATGAAGCAGGGCTGGAAAATGAGATCTTTTCAGACAAGGCTAACATCTTATTTTATTTGACTATACTTATTTGTCACAAGGGAGGGCAGCTTCTATTGAGGGTTAGTAGGAAAATACAAAGATGCAAAACAAAACCAAAAACCCCATTATCAATAAAAGACCTACACTACACACACAACACTCCAAAAAACAAAATCAGAAAGGTACACAAATAGGACAATTTCGTTACCAACTTGCTAAGTATAATATCTATCTTGTGACAATTTTTATTTTTTTAAATTAATAAGCATCAAAAAATAAATAAATAAAAATAACCCCCTCCCACATCCAAGAGGATAACAGCAAATCTGAAAAAGAAAGCCCCAAACATATAATTGATACAAACTATTAAACAAATGGCCACTTTAGTCATGTCTGTAATATAAGTACATCACCTCTGTCAGGAAGCAAGTGTGGCATTCCTTTGGACTTGTGGTTATCATTGTTTGGATTAGATTTCTAGAATTTTTCAAAATTGTCTTCTCTACAATTTTATTAACATATATAAATTGGTCTTCCATATCTGGTCACTTTGATCTGTTAAATTAGTTCATAGATGTCTTCCCAATTTCCTAAGAAATTATCCATTTCATTGTATATTATGGTACAAGAATATTACATTTGTATTAACAAAATTCTATTAATTTCCAATTTTTGGCCTATCCAAAAAGAGTCAGTATAAATATTTATATACTAATATAACTTTAAAAAGAAAGAACACAACTTTATCCAAATTTCTTTGTATATCAATGACTATCAAGCTCATAATAAAGAAGAAAAATTAAAAAGCAAAAGCCAAAAAATATACAGCTAGTTCATAAACTGGGGAATGGATAAACAAATTGTGGCACTTGAAGAGAAGGATGGGAAACATTTGATAGAGATAAGCATAAAGTTAATATGTAAAAAAGACTAGAGTGCTATAAATGAACCAAAAAAGAAACAAAGAATAGAAACCAAATGCTATATAAATATGACTGACTTTGGCCCTAAAATACAGAGGATGGGAACTATAGATGTGAAATACTACATATACCACAAAAATAAAGATATTAGTTAGTTTTATTAAATTGTTTCCTCCCCTTCTCCTTTTTAAATAAGAGATAGCTTGATGTCTATATTTGAAAATATATAAAAACAAAGAAATAGCGATAAAAATAAAATCTAAAAAATCAAAGTACAAATGGATTTTGAGGATATAATCTTAGGAATTTGAAATGCATTTTTCCAAAGCAACAATATTATCAGTGCTAGTTAGGTGCCTAGGCCATAGCACAAAAACTTCTTTAGTCCATAATGTGGCTTAACTAAAGAATTAGTATTCTAAATCCTAAGATCTGGAGGCCATATGGACTAAGAGGAAAGAAATAGAAAGGTTTCTTCTTGCTTTCCTGGCATAAGACCAACGTTAAGAAAATTTTAAAACAAGTTAACTTATTTGACACCTATCCATCTCAATTTCTTTATTCTTCCCAGTCTCACAGCATTCCTCTTATCTTCCTATTTCCTAACGACTCCACTGTAAGAATGGATAGAAAGGGTAGAAAGAGATAGACTTGTTCTATTTCCCTCAAATAGTCTACTTGCCAAACTCATCTATCTACTCCATCAAATCAGCAGCCCCATTCCCTCAATGATAGTGATATGCTAAGACAATCTAATTAAATTCACATTAATGTAATCTTCTAGACATATTTGCATTTTTAAAAGAGGATGCTAGTTACCTCAAGTTAATTTCTTAAATGATTGAATTTTAGATAGTTGTAACAAGTGGAAAAACTTTAGGCAATAGAAAATATAATAATGTAATTTTAAAAATTGTTGGAAAGGGCTGTTCAGATTTCTAGTAATAGACGGTAAATATGAAATAATGATACACACCTTCCCTTTTTTCCTTCAATTTCTTCCAGAAAACTTCAGCCCGGATTTCCTCAAAGGAGAACTCTCCAACTCCAGCATAAATCTTCTCCTTACAACACATCATCTTCTCCTTCTTTTCCTGAGCCTCTTGTTGATGACTTTGTACACGTTGCAAGGGATCTTCTTCCTCCTTTCCAGGTTTTCTAGTACTGAGGATATGATTTATGCTGGGTTCAATTTTACAAGGAGTCCTAAAAAAAGGCAAAACAGTTGCTACTGACTGCAGTTTCAAAAAAAGATCATAAAATTGTTCACAGGTTAATTTGAGAACACCATATTTACTATATATGCTACCACAAAAAATATATTCAGTATATTAATAATTGTTACCAAAAAAATAAAAACACCTAATAATCAAGATTGCAGTGAAGAAATTAAGACTTTTCCAAGTCCTCTGACAACTATCACAGAAAACTATACTAAATTTGTCACTGCAGAGAGAAGATACTAAACATGTTCTTTTCTCAAGGAATTTTCTAAGGTAGGTAATGATACATAGCACAGAGGCCCAGATGTTCTTTACTTTAGCCTAACCCAGTGCATAACAAAAAAATTAAATGATTTTTAAAAATATGACACATAAAGATTCAAAAGGTAACTTTATAAACAACTCATTTACAAAAAATATATATATATATTCAAACTAAAGGATCTACATCAGAGACTAATGACAATGTAATATTGAGGAGAATTGATTGGTTGGAAAGTCTGAAAACCAGAAAGTTTATATTAGGTTTATAGTGAGCTGAAGGATTTTGAGTGATAATGATTTTGGATGAATAAATTCCAGCCCCCAAATATATAAAAGAGACAGAAGACATTATATTAAGCTGAAAGGTTCTACATAAAATGAGAATGTCAATCTTAAAAATATGCATATAATAATTCTGTAGTCAAATTTATGAAAGAAACCCATTACTGTCTTTAAAAAAGAAATTTTAAAAAATAATAAATATGGGTAAACTACTTATAGCTATATAAGACTTAAAGTGCACATTATTCAGTAGTGAAGCAATGGTCAAAGGACATAAACACAGTTTATAAATTAAGAAATACAAATCATTGGGGGCAGCTAGATGGCGCAGTATATAGAGCACTAGCCCTGAAGTCAGGAGGACCTGAGTTCAAATGTGGCCTCAGACACTTAACACTTCCTAGTTGTGTGACCCTAGGCAAGTCACTTAACCCCAAGAAATACAAATCATTAATCCCAAATCTGTTTCCACCCATCTATGACTATATTAATTTCTCTGGTTCTCAGTTTTTAATCTATAAAATGATATTTAGATGTCCAGGGCTCACCAGATTCCCAAATGCAAACTATTTCAGTAAGGCCTCTTTTAATAATACCTATTGGAAAAACTGGAAAATCATAGGGCAGAAAGTAGGTTTAGAACATCATAAAATATATATTATATTCTACAATAGTCTCCAAAAGCATGTGACCTACATAAAACCATAAAAAATTAGAGAAGAATGAAAGGGTATATCTTGTACAAACACAATTGGGGGAAAACAACTAACGATCATCCTAAAAGACAAAATAGACGATTTTAAATATATATAATCACAAAAGTTTTTTTCATTATCAAAATCAATACATCTAAAAGGAAAAAAAGCTTTTCTGGGAAAGTTGGGGGGAGGGGAGTCTTTGTAGGAAATATCTATAATAAAGGTTAAATATCCAAAATATACAGAGAACTGGCACAAATATATAAATGAGCCATTTCCCCAAAAATTAAGAAATCAAACCAATAATAATGTTTCCAAAAAAGAAATTACAAATTTATAATCACCATATGAAAGAATGTTCCAAATCACTGAAAAGAAAGAGAAAATTAAAACTGAGGTTTTACCTGACACTAATCAGAATGACAAAAATGATGTTTAACTGTTTTTCTACTGCAGATTTCTGTATTTCTATTACTGTATTTCTAAAATCTCAAAACTTTTTTTCCCACCAGTTTTGGATTCTTTCCCTCTCCCCAATGAGAAAGCAAAAAACATAGAACCATTACAAATACGAAGTCCTGCAAAATAAATTTCCACATGAGCAATGAAAGAGACAAGGGTAAGAGGAAGAGAAACATGCATCAATCTGCACTGCATCCATCATTTCTTTCTATTAGAGGTGGATAGCATTTTGTATCATGAATTCTTTGAAATTGTAGTGAGTTATTGTACTGATCAGTTACAAAGCCTTTCACAGTTGATTATCTTTACAATGTTGCTATTAAAAGTGTATTTTCTTGGTTTTGCTCCTTCACTTTGCTTCAGTTTATAAAAGTCTTCACAAATCTTTCTAAACTATTATTTCATTATTTCAGTTTATTGGACATAGTTCCAAACTACTCTCCAGAATGTTTGGATTAGTTCACAGGTTCATCAGCAATGCATTAGGGTACACATTTTCCCATTTTCCCTTTCAAGAATGTAATTTTCCTTTTCTGTCACCTTAGTTAATCTGAGTGGCAACTCAAATTGTTTCATTTGCATTTATCTAATTATTAGAGCACTTTTTCATGACAAATAGCATATATACACATATATATACATATTATATGTATGTATATATCCTTTTAAATAATTTTTAGCTTTCCTATGTATGTAATAAATGATTTCCTCTTAATACAATTCTCCATGCTTCCCAATTGCCCTTTGTTCTGCTATACAATCCTGACAAATTTCTCCGACAGAAGATGAAAATGGTTAAATGTTGTAGGATCTACAAATAGACAGGCTCATCAATGCCTGTTAAAGAAATAATAAATTAGTTCAATTATATGGGAAAATAATTTGCCATTATACTAGAAACATATCCTTCAAGAGTGTTATCTATACTAAGAATTAACTCCAAAATAACCGAAGTCAGATGGAAAGGTTCTATATATAGAAATATAATTTGCACCAATTTTTTACTGCATTACTGCAACACTTTGCAAACAACTGATAATCAATAAGTATCTACTATATATAGCCAGGTATTGTGTGAAGGAACTAGGAACAGAAAAGAAACTAAACAGTTCCAATGTACAAGAATTCTACAAGAATGAGAAGAGAGGGAGAGGAGGATGACAACCTTACTTTTTCTCTGAATTGGCCAACTCGTTGCCAAGTGCCTTGGATTCTGAACTAGAGGTCCTTTACCTATCTCAAACTCATTTTACACAAAATAGAACTCATTATTTTCCATTACTTTGAACTATTCTCTCCAACACCCAGGTTTACAATCTATTTTTATTTTATTCCTCACTCTTACACATGCTACATATTTAATTTTCAAATTTTGTTTCAACCTTCATACCTTCTTTTACACATGGTCCCTTTTCTTCACTCACACAGCCAACATTCATTATCTCTTGGCTGGACTACTTCCCTAGCATTTTCATTGGTCTCCCTGCCTCAAGAAGTCTATTGCAATCCATTCTCCACTCAGCAGCCAAAGTGATTTTTCTAGATATGTTCATGTTCAATGAGCTCCAGTGGTTTTCTGTTTCCTCCAAAATCAAATAAAAAGACCTATGCTTGGCATTTAAAGCTTTCCATAACTTTGCTCCTTCCTCCTCCTTTTTGAGTCTCTCATCTCTTTCTCCCTTCCATTTACTGTCACATTGGTCTATCTGCAATTCCTTAAAAAATGACTCACATTTCTGTGCCTTTGTCATGACTGTCCTTCATGCTAGGAAAGCTCTGCTCCCTCACCTTTGCTTTCATCTCAAAGCACACTTTCTGAAGGCTTTTATTTATCTTTTCAACTATTAATTCCTCCCTTTTCAGATTATCTACCATTTATTCTAAATACATTTTAAATGTTCCTAATTATTTGCCGGTTGTCTCTCTCCCCCATCACTCTTTCCTTCCATGATGAAAAATGCTATCCACTTCCAGAGAGAGAAAACTGATGAATACTGAGTGTGAACTGAAGCACACTTTAAAAAAATGTTTTTGAAACAGAAATGTTTTTCATGACTTAACATAATAAAAGCAATACCATATTGACTGCCTTGTCAAGGAACGAGAGAGAAAATTTGGAACTTGAGATTTTTAAAAAAATGAACACTGAAAATTAAAAAATATATATAATTGGGAAATACCTAACAAAACAAATATATAAATAATGTGTGTTCCTTGAGTAGAAGGACTATTTTTTAATCTTGCTTTGTATTTCCAACCCTTAGAATAGTGCCTAATACAAAAGAGCTGAACAAATGCTGACTCACAGGTAGCAAGTTATAATTTAAGCTGAATTTTGAAAGGAACTAATAATTTTATGAAGTAGGGGAGGAAGGATTAAGTAGTCCAAGCCTGATGGACAGTTTGTGCAAAAGCAGAGATAAGAGGTGGAATGTCATCTATGAAGACCAGAAAGCAGTTTGGTTGGCCTCTAGAATACATGAAGGGGAATGTCTAATAGGCCTACAAAGATATGTCCACACTAGGTGGTAAAGAGTTTTAAATGTCAAACAAGAGTTTGCAATTTATTCTAGAGGCAACAAGCAAAATATTAGAGCTTTTGAAAAGAGTGAGTGACATAATCAGACTCATGCACCTGAAATTTCACTTTGGAATTTGTGCATAAAATAGATCACAGAGCGGAGAGAATTAAGGTAGAATGTGCCTATTGGTTAGAAAATAGCTAAACCAACTAGTACATAAATTAAATAGAATGCTACTGTAGTATAAGAAAGGACAAATAAGAAAAATTCAAGGAAACTCGATAGGACTTATATAAAATGATGCAGAATAAAGTACACAGAAACTAGATAATTTTACATACCTATCATAACAAAACAACTCTAAAAGACACTGGAACACTGATCAATGTAGAGTATAGAATCGATCCTCCACATTATTTTTGTTACTTGCTAATAAAGCATTCTTGTCTTCTTTGGAGGTTAAGTGTGGAATGAAGCATTTATTATCAAACATAAACAATATACATTTCTTTTGGTTAGGCAAACTAAGGCAATGTTTGTTTAGCTTCAGGTCTTTGCTGGGGAAGGAAAGATTTATTGTGGTAGGAGCAGGAAATAGATATACTAGAAAGTGACAGTTTTTTTTTAAATTAAAAAGTCCATCAATAAAACACAGTTTAAAGATATAGTGAAAAGGTTAGATTATTTGATCTCGTTTAGCTTCAAATCTATGATGGACAAATTCCATAATAATCAGATAATCAGACTCAGATACCATCTACCTCAATCAACTTGAATAGCAAAAATGTTTAAAAAAAAAAAAAAAAGTCCTAAATCCCCTATTGGTAAACTTCTGTATTTTTATCTATATTTAGATAAATATTTCCTAAGAAAAATATACCTCTTTCTCACTATCACACATTATATAAAAGTGAGACTTCAGATTTTTCATGGTAGTCTGAAGAGCCTCAAAGAATCCATAAAAAAAGATCTACTGCAAAAGAAAATAAAAAGTTTAAATGAATCTAAGTAATCAATGTCTCAAGGAATAATCTAAAAAGCCTCAGAGTTTTTCACATTGCTAAAATATTTCAGACATGTAACTTCTTACATTTCATTCCAAGAATTGAAAAGTAATTTCTCTCTATTACAGTAAAATTAAGTACAGATTTCACAGTAATTTCAGAATTCTCAAACTCAGGGACTGATGGGACCAGAGGCATTAGTAAGTAGTAGTTTCAAAGTGTAGATAATAGCTCTTCTCTGTTCCAAATTTTGAACAAAGGAAAAAAAAAAAAACAAACCCTACTTCTTTTAAGAATTCTTAAAGAAGGAAAATTATGGCTTCAAAAATAAGTTGTTTTGCATTAAATATCTGTGATATCTCATATCCATGACATACAGGGAATTTAAAACACCCACCCACCCACATGAATCACTGCCCATAGTAGAAGTCAAGAGATGCAGAGTTTTCAAAAGAATTGCAAAGATGATAAAATTTAAGATTATTCCAAATCATTACTAAGAGACATGTGAATTAAAATTCTGAGGTTTCACCTCAGACACAGAGAATTAGCAAAGATGATAAAAGATAGAAATAATCAATGTTAAAGAGACGGTGGGAAGATAAACAAACTTATGGTGGAGCTGTGAATCAGTCTGGTCAATCCAGAAAGTAATTTGCAATAATGCTAAAAAATAGTGAGTAAAATATACACATTCTTTGATCCAGAAATCTTACTTCTAGAAATAAATTCCAAGGGGGTTCAAGACAAAAAGAAAGGTATCATATGCCCCTAAATATTCTTAATTGTGTGTATATATATATATATATGTTTTTTTTTGTCAACAAAAAATGGAAATGAATTAGACATGCACTGATTGAAAACATGCTATATAAATGTATTATTACTGTGTTTTAAAAAAAGATAAATGAAGAATTCAAAGAATCATGGATTTATGTGAATTGATGCACCAGTGAAATGAAGCAAACAGAACTAGAAAAAACATTAATGACTACAACAATGCTAACAAAAAAAAAAAAAAATCAAAAGAAACAAACATATGCTATGTAATTATAATGACCAAGTCTAATTCTAAAAACAAGTTGAGAAAACACACTTCTCCCTTACTTTGCTGCATAGGAAAGGGACTTTAGTTATGGAATACTTCAAACTGTCAAATGAAGTCAATGTGCTAGTTAGTATTGTTGAACTATTTTTTCCTTTCCACTTTGTAAATCTTTGTTTCAAGGGTAGATTTTTTTTTAGCATAGAAGGGAGGAAATATTTGCAAACAAAAGTTTCATACATAAGCAAAAGACATTAATACAAAATAAAGATTTTTATCTTTTCTTTGAGAACCTACTTATTCCTTAAAAGCAAAACAAATATATATATACACATACATATAGGTGTATATATGTATATACACTTTTAAATTAAAAAAAGAGCTGAAATAAATTATGTTCTCAGTAGATACTCAAAAGTTACAATAAATGAAAAGATTATCATGGTAACTTATCATATTCCTTGAAAAGTATAGCTTATTCTTAATATTTCCTCAATATGGAAAATTAATCTGAGAAGCTAAAAACAATTGAATTTTGTTAGCTGCTAATTAATGAAAGCAAAACATTTATCTTAAAACAAAAATGATTATCCTGTGTAAAAAGAGCTCAATTCCTTTAATAATGGCTCTTCTCCACCGAAGATACTGGCTACTATTTCCAGAGTATATGCAGGTATAAAGAAAACATCAAAACTAGCTTAGGCTAAAAATATGAGCAGTCCCCATTACTTATTAATTCTTATTTAAGAGCATCTGAGAATCAAACTCACATTATTTGTTGTGCAGACTCTTCCACATATGGGATAAAATTTGGTACTGTGGTTGCCACAGTGGCCACAGAAGCTGGATTACTACGAAGCTGTTGGAGAGTAAAGTGGGAAAAGATTTAAAATGAGCAGATATACTGGCAGTAGCTCTTTCATTCAAGATATTTTCAAAAACTTCTTCCTATCCTACTGAGAAGCCAGAAAATGTAAAGGCAAAATTATTTCCATTTCTTTCTCCAATTCTAACCCTCTATTAGCTCAATGCAACCAAGGTGTGTCCTTACTCGGCCTTTGGTCCAAGGTCCCGCTTGCAGCTCATTCTCTTTGGCCCTTCGAACTGGTGGTGCTTTCCATGGTTCAGCGGTAACCATAGGCAGCTCTGTTCTAGAGGCTCCATCAGCATTTTCATCAAAAACAGCAAATTTAGAGCCACTCAATATTTGCTGATTAACCGGATTTGGAAGCCCCCGGACCTGGTTTGAAGCTAGGAAAAAAAAAAAGGTAACTTGTAAAGAAAAAAATAAATAAATAAAATAATAATAATAATAATAAATACACACACACACACACACACACACACACACACACACACACTTTTTTTTTCCCCTGAGGCTGGGGTTAAGTGACTTGCCCAGGATCACACAGCTAGGAAGTGTTAAGTGTGTGAGACCAGATTTGAACTGGGGTCCTCCTGAATTCAAGGCTGGTGCTCTATGCACTGTGCCACCTAGCTGCTCCAACTGGTATATTTTCAATAATTATAAACTTAATAACAACCACAACTAAACAAAATATGAATTTTTTAAACCTCAAATTACTATTAACTATATTTAACAATAACAATGATTTATTTGCTTTTTGTCTTATGCTGATCTCTTCTGTTAGCATAGTTAAACAATGTTCTGTTTTAGGTTTATTTTTTTTTTTAAATATAGTTATAGGCAATATGTATATTATTATTCTAATTCTGATAGTTACTTTGCAGTAAAATAAGCTTTTGAATAAAAACTATTGTTTATAAATCAGAGTAACTATTCTTGAAATTAAAGATATTCTATTTTGTAGCTATGAGTAGTTTTGTCTATTAGCATAGAATTAAAGATGGAAAGGCTTTTCCACTTATCCACTAATTTTAAATTCATCACTCTTTTTTGGCAGTCCTTTCCAAAACTTATCAACTTCCATAAAGAGATCACACACTCCCTCCGGGTACTGCCAGCTCCTTTTTTGTGCTCACGTAGGGTCCAGGATTGCAATCTAAGCTATTTTTCTATCAATGAAGACAAAGAGGTCTTGTCTAGTTATTCTTCATCTGTTCAAGACCCTAAAATCACCTTTTACCCTTTTTTCTACTCTGGACTAAAAAAACAAAACAAAACAAAACAAAAAAAACTGTTGTTTCAGCCTGTCTTCTTGTACTAATTTTCCAGGTCTTTCACTGAGTCTCATGCTTTTCTCCTGAATTTATGAGTTCTTTATTAAAATGAATATAATTCCTCTATGAAGTGTCTGTTGCTTTTGCCAGTGCCAAGCAAGGAGATACTAACAAACCATCACTTCACTAACAATCACAATCCAGAGCTTGTTTGCAATGGCACAAAAATTTCTGACTTGTAGTACTATTACTTGCCATTATACCTTCCCTTTACCCCCAAATGTCATACAGTGTGCAGTACAGCATTATTACATCCTATTTTTGAAATCATGATCTCTTCCTAAGTCAGCTTGCCGTTAACCTGTTTCTTCATGTTAAGTATTATTCACAAGACTGATGTCCTTATACTGAGCTTACCCTTAAGAGCACCTCCTACACGATTAATGGGGACTTTTGCTATTTTTTTTCCTTTGCTTTTCAAATCAGCCAGAGTGCTTCGCTGAGGTCCAGAAGCCTCGGGGATATCTTCTTCCTCCTCTTTTTCAAGTGCCAACAGAGTGTGTCGAGACACACGAAACTGGAACTGCCTAAAGAGAATGAACAATGGGTTGAAGTAATGTGGAGTGCCATGGGAAAACTGCAGGCCCTGGAGACAGCCAATAAAGGTCTGAGTATCAGTTCTGCCACAGATGTTTGTCTCACCCTGTGTGACCCTGGCCAAGTCACTTTCCATCTTTAGATCTTAATTTCTTCATCTTCTCATCATAATCCCCTTCGAAGTTTTTCTTGGCAAATATGCTGAAGTGGTTTTCCATTTTCATCTCCAGCTCATTTTATAGATAATGAAAGTGAAGCAGAGTTAAGTGATTGCCCAGGGTCACACAACCAATAAGTATCTGAGGCCAGATTTGAATTCAGGAAAATAAGTCTTTTTGTTTCTAGGCCCAGGGTTCAATCTCCTGTGTCATCTAGCTAACCTCAGCTAGAAGAAGCTTTTCCTAATGCCTTTTCTTTCTTTCCTTCTCAAATTATTTTGTATACATGCTTTTGTTCACACATTCTATTTCCCAGTAGAAATTAAGCTCGAAAGCCAGGGCTTGTTTTTGGATGTGTCACCTCCAACACAATATTTTGCACAAAACAAGTGCTAAATAAAATTTGTTTTACTGGATTATGTAGTTGCAATCACAGTAAAAAAATCAAGAGTGGCCATCCAAAATATGAGGATTAAACATTTGCCAAAGATGGTCTCTATCACAGATTAGCATGCATTTACAAGCGAAAAATACTAGGTCTCTACTAGCTCTTTATACAACTTTTTTATAGTAGTTATCTCCATTTTATCTAAGAAGGTAGCTTACCGATGATGTGACTGCAGTTTGTCTAGTGGCTCAGCCTTGCATTGAAATCCTTCTTGGTATATCAAATCTGCTTTCTTATAGTTTTCTCTGGCCTCATATTCTTCTGCCCATGAAATGTAGAACTGGGCTAATGAAATGCCGATCCCCTGACTGTGTAAGTAACTATACATATCCAAAGGTTCGTTGCATAAACGTCCCTGAAATAATTTCAACATTTTAAGTTGTTCTTTTTTCTTTCAAGTTTTAATAATGCACCAAACCAAAAATACACAAGACAAAAATTTCCCCAGACAAAAAAATAATTTAGATACTAGATAACAGATAAGTAATGAGGGTACTAGAGAATCAGGGTTAAGATCATACAAATCTTGGATTTAATAAGTAATAGTAAGATAGAAAGCTTTCAATTCAGTAATGAGTCACTACCAGTTTTTCCCTTATAACACAAAGACCAGATGAATTGGACAAGGGAAATGACAGCTGCTGGTTTATCTGGCTTAAATAAATAACCTTTAAAAGACACAGGGGAAGGGAAAAGAAAGTAAACCAAGGTAATTCTTGTTGATTTAAATGGTATAAAAAGAAAAGAAGAGTTAAGCACTTTCCCAGTAGGCAGGTAGTAAAAGTATTATTTCCTTAGGTTAAGTGAACAAAGTGAAGCAACTTCAATAGTACTAAATGTTAGAAGTGAGCTTCAAATAGAAGTATTCTGTGTTCTTACCAATATGACACACAATTCCATTATCTGGCTCTAAGCATTACCTTTCAATCAACCATAGAAAGACACAATTGGCCCACTTATCCAAAGAACTTAAGGCTCATGAGCATTCTTATGCTTCATACCTTACTGTCCTGTAGAAAACCTATGCTATGGCCACCTTCAAAGTACTTTATCATTCCAGTCTTCCACACTATCTGCTATATTCCTCTGAAAAAATTCATTTTCCATTTTGTCTAATTTCCCCAACATATCTTTTTTAATAAAGATTTTTTTCTCCCCCTTTTTTCCTCAGTGGAAAAAAAAAAATCCCCCAAACAAAATACTTCTAACAAATAATCAGCCATGTATTTCTATGTGGAGAGGCTTCTGAATATAGCTTACTATTGAAAATAGTGCTCTTCTTACTGAAATTTTTAAATTTGCCATCTATAACCCTCCCTAGAATTGGCTTTACATTTTACTCTTAAAGCCCATGGAACAGATAGATCTAAAACAAGGATGGAGAATGTCTGACCTGTAGGCCATGTAAGGCCCATGAAATCATTTGGTCTGACCCTACCATGGCAAATGCAGGTGATGATGAGCTGAAAGCTAGGTCCAACAACCTCCTACTGCTTGAGTTTTTAAGATGGTAATTTTGTATGGCTTGCAAAGATGTTATAAATATCCAAATGGCCCTTGGCAGAAAAAAAGATTCCTCACCCTGGACTGAAGTTTTCTTTGTTAATATTTGAATGCCTCTGATCCATTGAGTCTTAGGATTTTTTTCTAGAACAAAAGTAGAAAAGTTTTTCCTTCTCTAAAACTATTTACTAAAGAGATGACTGTTCAATTGTACAAATATTGCTATCTCCAGAAAAGCATGCTTTCATGCCAATAATGATTTGTTTAGGAAACTTTTAAAAATAAAATTAATTTCAGTTTCACTCTTACAGTATTAGATCTAGATGTTAATAGAAACTCCGCAAAAATATCACTTTTCATATAAATTATAAAAATAGCCTTGCCTGGATTGAAAGTTCAAATTTCTATTTTGCTTACAAAGAATATTAAAGGATAGAATATGGCTCATTGTATAAGTTGAGTAAATGCTTGTTGATTTATCATAACTCATTTGAATGGGAAAAGCAGAAAATAGCAAAAGAGTAGTTATTGAAGTTATTTCAACAGTTATTGAAGATGACAATACATACAGATATAGGACTATAAAATAAGAGCAACAGAATAGTGCTCAGAGTGGGTAAAGAAAATATATCTCTTGGAAACAAAAGGATAAAAACAGGAGAACGTCCAGTAGAATATAAATTGAGAAAATAGCATCTCCTTAGATTATGGTGGAGTAGGCCAATGGCCTCTAAAAGAAGATCACCCACAGTCTGTGATAATAAAAGGCTTATTTAAAGTTTATTTTTCCAATATATATATATCAACAAGTTGCTGAGCAAATTAAAAATCCCTCTGGCAATTGTGTTTATCTTATTATACTACTTAATCCAGAAGATTTTCAAATGTAGCTGAGATATTTTAAAAACAAGCATTGCATACGATCAACAGTTAGTACCACAAGAGAGTACTAGTTACTTTATGATCTAAAAAGCACTAAAATTGAAAAAATTTTTGACTGCAATTTAAAAAAAAGTTATCATTCAGGTTGATTATCCAAATTAATAAAATTTGGTGTGTGCTCTTAGTTTTTTGGGGAAATGTGCTGCCCTCTATTGGCTGTCAGTATTAGCTCTAGTCATTGACAAAGACTATCAAGTGAATTTTGAAAACAAAAAACTCTCCTCTTCTTTAAATTCACTATACCCACAGATTTCTGAGAGTTCTTGTAACATAGGGTTATTTAATAATAAGGTTATTCCACAGTTTTCAACTAGAACACTTTAAGAGAATAAACTCTTGAGAAATATTAGAGAATTTAACCAAGTAAGGTTAATCTAAGTTTGAATACTACAAAATTTTGATTTAGTATGAGTTATAAAATGTCCCGGAAATGATTAGTGCATATGAGGATGTAGCTAAATATACCAATGTTCTGAAGAACAAAATCAATGGTTTATACATTAAACAACACATTTTTGATGTAGATGAGATTCCTTCTAGAACCTAGAAAAACTCAATCTGGGATTTTTAACTAAAATCAATGCTCAATGTCAAAATTCTTGGATTCTGAAAAGGTACAACAATCAATCACTTCTATTTTTTTATTGACCAGATGTGAAAGCACCAGTGATTAAAACTTGTTTTTTGAAGATTGGTTTTCAAGTTTTTTTTTAATCCCAACTATTGGAAAATATTGCAAGGACAACAATAATCACATTTAAAGCATTACTGATTTAGTTAATACTTTACATCATCCAACTATGCTGAGATGATTGTATGAGAATATGAACATGCAAATTTACTGAGATATAGGTACCAAAATCTGTACCTAAGAGTCTGTACAAAGATTAAAGAAAGGACATTTCAGTCTTCAATGATAAAACATTTTTAAAGAAAATAACTGTTTTAGTCAAATAATGTAGAGTTATCTATCTTTAGGTACAATATTCAGCAAATTTTTTAATTTTTAAATTTTGCTTTCATAACTACTCTGAAATGCCCTTTTCTTATCCTTTGATGTTATATTAGTAAACAGAACTTTAATTTTTAAAAATTCATGATATATTTTCAGTGTGCTGGAACCAATGACCACATTTTAAATACATAATACAACTACTTGGGAAGTAGCTCATTTGCACTAATCAGTAATTTAACTGTGCTGAGAATACTTAAAGGGAATAAGAAATTTCCCTTTTCCAAATTTCCAAAATTAAGTAAATACAAAATTTATAAATATTGGCCTTTTAGTACTCTAGGTTTTTGACATTTATTTTTATAAGATTTTGATTATTGCCATTTTTGCCTTTCTCCCTCCCCAAGATGGAACTCAATCTGACATTGTACATATACATGTATAATCATATTAAATTATTTCTGACTCTAGGAAAACTAGAAGTGTCCCCTAAGAAAAGGATGTAAAAGGAAAGCTTATTTTGACTGAAGGTACAATTTGCTTTTAGCAATAAATTTCTTTTCCTCAAAATGAATAGAATTTTTAATGTAAAAAACAAATATAAACTTTGGTGCCTATTCCAGTAGTTATATTAGCTATATGACTACTAGTTTGAGCAAAATGATGAAGCCACAGGTACAAGGGATTGGGAATATGCTACTCACTATGCTCATACCCAATCCATACCATATTACCTTCCAGATTAAAAAAGAAACCAACAAAACAGGAAATAAGAGTTTACTCCTGGCTTGATAATTCAGTTTTGTGCATCTGGGACCTAAGTTTCTTCTTATTTTTCTTTTGATTGTCTTTTCACTACTCATAAATAAATCCAAAGGCCAGCAAGAGAAATGAAGAAAAGATTTCAAGTTAAACATATATTGGATTACTTGCCATCTAGGGGAGATGGTGAAGGGAAAGGGGGGAAAATTTTGGAACAAAAGGTTTTGCAAGGGTCAATGCTGAAAAATTATCCATGCATGAAAATAAAAAACTTTAATAAAAAAATATTTTGGGGGGCAGCTAGGTGGCGCAGTGGATAGAGCACCAGCCTTGAATTCAGGAGGACCCAAGTTCAAATATGATCTCAGACACTTAATACTTCCTAACTGTGTGACCCTGGGCAAGTCACTTAATCCCAGCCTCAAAAAAAAAAAAAAAAAAATAAAAAATTTAAGATTTCAAGTTAAAAAAAGCAGCAGAAAAAAGGTATTTATAATTAACACTAGAAAGACCAACACTGCCCCTAATTACAATAAGTTTATTTTGTAATAAAAATTTTCATCTTTATTTTCTTTTCTTTGCCTTAGGGATAAAAAAAAAAAAAAAAAAAAAAAAAGGCCCTGTGCCAATTAATGTAGCTTAGTCCCCAATTAATGTAGCTTAGTCCTTAGAAGTATTCTCAAATACACTCCTTCTAGTATTAAAATTAATTCTTAAAAATTATGCATTTTAGGCATTCTCATAATTTTGATCAGACCATAACTTACATATACTCTCATTCTAAACCAATTGGCTTCCTTGCTATTCCCCATAAACAAGAAGTCATTCCAATTTTGTCTTTCCACAGATTGTTGGTCCCCTATACTAGATTTTACCTTCCTCACCTCCACCTTATGGAATTACTGTCTTAAGCGTAGCAAAGGCCACATCCTAGAAGAGGCTTTATATCTCATCCTCCTAATCATTAATATTCTCTAGCACACTTCTGAAAATCATTCTATATTTATTTTATCTATAGTCACATGTGTCTTGGATAATGTAGCTCTTAGCATTATCTGCACCCATTATCTGCATCCCCCCCCCCCCCCGCCACCCTCATGCTCAAGGCCACAGACTGTTTTGTTTTTGTCTTTGCATACTGAGAGCCCAGCTCCTAAAACTTAACAAAGGCTCAAATGTTTGTTGAATAGCACTGAAATCATGAGCAGTGAACATATGAGGACATAAGATCCCTTTTCCTTGTAGTATTATGACTCATTCTGTCAATCTTCAAAAAAATTACTCTAACAATATCATTCATCAAGTATTTATTGAGCAGCTACCATTTTCAAAGCACTGTGTTAATTACTGACATAGTAAACAATCCTGAATCAAATTTTTTTCCACATAAATTAGGTTATATCATTTTCATAATATATTAGATATCTCTAAAAAGTAAAACAGTATTTTAAAATAGTAGGTTCTTGACAATTACTCACCAATTTAAGCCAAAGACTGAGATATCGGGGATCATTATAATATCGTTTTTCCTCCTGAAGGGCTTCCACAGCTCTTTCTAATAATGTTGACATATTACTTTCCTTTCCACCTTGAGGAAAGTTCTGCTCTGTCCAGTTAATATATCTAAATTAGTACAAAAGGGGATAAAAATTAAACTAAATATATATTTTTTGTTCTAAGATCTGTTCTGAATAGAGATGCTATTCTAATTTAGAACAAAAATAGTTGTTCAAGGGCAGTTTCCAGCCTCCATCTGTCAAGGTATTTCATTGGATGATCAAAGTGACAAGAGCACCTACCTCATCCAAACATCTAGTGGATCATCACCCGTATAAAAGCGAATTTCAGATTCAAATGCTCTGCAACAGATAGACAATGACTTGTTAGCACTTCTTACAATTGAGGAAAACGGTTAAATGAACATCTTAATTCTATTTTCATTTATTAGGATATATTGACGAACTATTGTGTGCCTGGCATAGGCACATTAATGCTTATAATCTAGGCATTATAAGATTTTAAATTTCAAAATGTGCATGCTCTATGCTAGACAGTATATACAAAGAAAACAAGTCACAGAGGTAAAAAACAGATCATCATAGAATTCAATAGTCATATACAATATATACACTGAGAAGGACTGAGAAATAGATTTGATCCAACTAGGAAAAGGTTACTAGGAACCTAAAATGAAAGCTCAAGAAGCAGGATCAGGATCCAAAGTCTATATAGATGGAATCTGAATGTCTCAAGGGAATTTCCTGACTTTTCTATAGTTACATAGTGAAGGTTTTTAGCATCAATTTTCGATCTGGAAGGGAGCTTGGAGGTTAGAGAAGCAGAGAAAATTTAAAGAGAGAAAGGATCTTACAAATTATGAAGCACAATATCTTTTATCTTCTATATGATCAACTAAGGCTCAGAAGGGTTAAGTGGCTTTGTCCAATAGCAAAGTTATGTAATAAGTGGCAATCAATTATTTAACTTTCTTCTGGCTTCCATAACATACTAAAATGTCATTTATTGCAGGAGGTAGGGAGGATCCTTTTCTGAGATACCTTTAAACAGCATTATGGACAATCAACTAATTAAAATGAGAATACATTAAGATTCCACTTTAATCTCAAATGAAAATAAATCTTCATCATTGAAGAGAAATTGCCTTAAGTTAGCTATTTTGCTGATAAGGAGATAAAACACACTACCAGTTACCATAAACCAGGATTTTATAATTATCATTAATACCCCTTCTGCCACCTGGCATTTTCCTACCCAAGTAGTTGGTTTATTATTACTTAGGATAAATGGAAGCCACAAAGAAACTGAAGAATTGATTTTTGACAGTTCCACTCACCTTTTTTGCTGATGGAGAGCAGTATGACTGGAAGTATCCTGCTGTGCCAGTGCTTCCTGCAGTGTGGACACAATCCGGCCTTGCCTCAAGGGTAGTACATTTTCTTTACTCAGCTCCCACTCCTCCCCCTCCATGGCTTTACTCTATAGAACAATAACAAAATCAGACTCCTCTCCAAGAATCAAGAATTTATTGATTTGTTAAAAGAATTTCACTGATTACAGAAGTAGAATTTATAGATTCTTTTAAAAATCCTAAAACAATTATTCTTGCTGCATAGATTGAGCAAAAAGTATGGCATTAATGTGAAGTCATTATCCTACTGGGGAATAGATTCTTTTAGTTAACCTGTTATGATGTCTTAATGGAGTCTAGCAAAAGGTATTATTATTTGCTAGTATCATTGGACCACAGTTGAGGAGAGGCAAGCAAAGTAAATTACTATTTTGATATACAAACAATAAAATAGAACTTCTATACCTATCCCTGAAAGTAAAACGTTTAGTTAAAAATGGACAGTAATAAAACTGTATAGACTCGTTGACCTTGTAAAACCCCTACTAGTACTACATTCCAAAGAGATCAAGGGAAAAGGATCCATATGCACAAAAATATTTATAGCTTTTTTTGTGGTGATGAATAATTGGAAATTGAAGAGATGTGCATCAACTGGGGAATAGTGAACAGGACGTGGTATATGATTATGATGGAATATTATGATACTATAAGAAATGACAAAGGGGATAGACTTTTTTGAACTGAAGCAAAGTGAAATGGGCAGAACCAGGAAAACATTGTACACAATAACAGCAATATTGAAATAAGGATCAACTGTGAAAGACTTAGCCCCTCTGATCAAGACAATGATTCAAGCCATTTCCAAAGGACCCATGATGACAAAGCTATCCAACTCCAGAAATAGAACTGGCAGACTCTTGAGAACTGACTGAAGCATTGTTCCCCCCCCCCCCCCAGGCTGGGGTTAAGTGACTTGCCCAGGGTCACATAGCTAGGAAGTGTTAAGTGTCTGAGACCAGATTTGAACTCGGGTCCTCCTGAATTCAGGGGGGCTGGTGCTCTATCCACTGTGCAACCTAGCTGCCCCTGAAGCATTGTTTTTTAATTTTTTTCTGCAACATGGCTATTATGTCAATATTTTGCATGACTTCACATGTATAACTGATATTATAGTGCTAGTCTAGACTTTTAATTTTTAAAATTTTTTAAAAAATGAATGCTAAAAATTAAAATTAGAGGAGAAAAAAATGAACACAGTGGTAGTCAATCAATAGCTGATCTTTCATCTGATGACAAAGATGTTAATTCTGTTAAATATGTAAGCATATTTAACATATTAATAAACATAATTAAATATATATATGTAACCATAGCACATTAACAGAAAAACAGTTAATAGAGTTGGCCACCAAAGTTTTTTTTATTCATCTCACTTAGGGAAGCCCGGTTATTTTGTCTCCTAGCAAGGTAATTACATAATTCTCTGGTTCTCAAAGAGAAGTCTGGGAACCCTGGGAAGGAAAGGGATGTCTCCAAGTTTCCTTCTGAGCGTCTACTAAATCAAAATTCTTTTCATGATAATACTAAAATATTTAATTTTTAATGAGAAAATATCAAAACATAATCCACAAAAACAAAAGTTTGGGGAAGTCTTCAATACTTTTTTGGAGTTGTAAGGAAGTCCGGAGCCCAAATGTTTGAGAACTGCTACCACCATGACTCATACACTGACAATCTCAAAGCTCCCAAACACAATCCAAAGGCCCAGAGTCATTAACCACTCACCTATAATTAAATCTACTTAGAAAAAAAATACAACACTGAAAGAAAAAGAGCATTCTTCAAAATCGAAGGACTGATAGTCCGAGGCCCTTTTAGGGTTCTTTGAGATCAGTATTTTCATAATGCTAAGATGCTTCAGTTGCTAATACAGTTAATACCACTAGATATAACCCTCTTAAACAACCGTTCTTTGGGAGATTCTCAACAATAATAAATAATAAAAATGTAAACAAAGGAGCCCAAGCCTCTAATGTTGGAGAACTGTTGCTTTACATCAACCCATACTCTTTTCCACATCCCCTTTTGCCCTTCACTACTTCCTCGGCCTTCCGGGTCACACAATCCCTTCCCCCATGGCCTCCCTTCACGGATCCAAACACCTCTCCCGATTCCCCACCCCCACTCGCCCCCAACCCCCAACTTGAAGGCCTCTCCCCAACGCCATAACCAGCCGAGCTGCCATTCTACTACTGCTCAAAAGGCCTCTCCTTGACTCTCCCTAATTGGGCTCCAGTCCCTCCACTACCCTCACCGTTAAGGATCCACCAACGGCGGTCACCAAACAGCCTCCTACAACATACAGTCCAGGCAGCTTTCTAGTTTCAAATTCAACGGTCCCGCGGCCAGCGAGGCCCCGCCCCTTCCGTCCTCTCGCGACACCTCATTGACTCCGGAATGGTGGAGAGAAAAGAGCGACTGGGAAGTAGGCATTGTGGGACTTGTAGTTTCTTTTGGGGGGGGAGGATGACTACGAAACAACCGGCTGCCTCGTGCCGGATGCATTATGGGAGTTGCAATTAGGAACTGAGACAGGAAACTGAGTCAGGACAATAAAAGAGAACTGGGGCACATTATAAAACTGTGAAAAAATTGTTTTAAATGTAAAAATATTAAATAAATAAATAAGATTAAAAGAAAAATGAGATGTTGTGATGACCTTGAAGTTCAGTACCAAATGATGAGATTGGCTGAGCACCTGGTATCCAATGATGGGGTCTCTCAGAAATTAACATGAAAAACCCGATGGAACTCACAATTAGCCAGGAGAAAGGGAGGTGGGAGTATGCCATTAACTGCCAGGGGAATTGGGCCCCCTAAGACTTAGCTGTTACAAGAAGGACACCGTGAGGCGCGTGGGGGAGGAGGCGGAGAGGAAAGACCCCATGAGGAGAACCCCATGATGGGCAAACCCAAAAGAGATTCAGCAAAGACAGTGTGGGCCACGGACGGATTTACACAGGAAAGTGACCCTCGGGAGTCGGCTCTTGGATGGGATGCAGTCAAGTGGGGCTACCTGAGACTTCTGCAGAGTGGGACTGAGAGATTAAACCGCTTGCCTCAGGGAGTAATCTCAGCAGTACTCCAGGCAGTCTCTACCAACCCCACCTGATCCCTCCTCAGTTGGGCTAAAAAAAAAAAAAAAAAAATAGAATAATAGCTAACACTTACAAAGTGCTAAAGGTTTGAAAAGCGCTTTCTGTGCATTATCTCATTCACAGCCCGTTAAGACAAATACTATTAATGCCATTTTACAAATGAGGAACCAGACGCTGAGGTAAAGTGCTTGCTCAAAGTCACACCACTGATAGTCAAAGAAGCACAAATATACCCACCGGGCTGTGCTCCTGTGGGCTTGTCCCGCCCCGTCTTCCCCTGTCTGGTACCTTCTCCTACTCTTCAGACCAGGGGTACTCACACTGTGGCCCACAGGCCAGATGCGGTCCTGAGGACGTTTATGGGCCTGTCTCGTTATGGCAAATGGGCTGAGGGGCGGAGGCAGACTGTGAGGTATGTTTTTACTGTACTCCGGCCTCCCACAGTCTGAGGCACGGTGAACTGACCCCTATTCAAAAAGTTTGAGGACTACTGATAGATTCTGGGCTTTTATCTTCCCCATTAGAGCACATGCTCCTCAAGTGCAGAAACTTTTTTTTTTCTATTATATTTATATCACAGCATTTAGCACAGTGCCTAAGCACTTAATAAATACTGGTTAATTTGACAAAAAGGATTCAAATTCAAGTCTTTCTGGCTCTATTGCACCTGTTGTTGTTCAGTTGTACGAGACTCCTCAGGACCCCAAGTTTGATTTCCTTGTCAAAAATACAGGAGTGGTTTGCTATTTCCTTCTCCAGCCCATTATACAGATTGAGGAACTGAGGCAGGAATTGACTCTTCAGCCACTGTGCCACCTATGGGTACCTTATCTAACTGGGCTAAAGTTCTTTTACCTTTCAGGGGGTACCTTTACATTCACTGAAGCCCCGCCCAATCCACAAAGGTCCCCTCTGCAGGCTGTTTGAACATGCCTTATCTGCACCAAGGCTAGTTAAGAAATAACTTGACAGGAACTTGGTCACATAGTGAGAAAATCCCGCCTCAGATATTTACATGCTGAATGGCTGTGGAAAGAAATTTTTTCCTCTCAGCAGCATCATCTGTAAAATGGGAATAACACTGCCACTTACCTCCCATTATTGTTGCCAGGATCAAATGAAACAATGTATCAAACCTAAACACAGGCTACAAAGACTCCAGTCCAATTTAGATTAATTCACTCCGTTAACTCCTCCCTTACTAAAAACTCTCTCTGACTTCAGATGGGTTATCTCTCCCTCTGCGGGATCTTGCTGAGATTTAGAAGGCACGGGACACCTTCCCCTACCAGATGGGTTAGAGTCCCACAGATTCTTCTCTTCTTTGGCTAGTGTTCATAACTCAAACAAGGAGAAGGGAAATCTGTTCTGATGGTGACAGGGAACTTAAGAATGAAGATTCATGCGCACAGGTTTCAATTAGCTGCTCTGGAGGCCTGCCTGACACAGTGATATTTGATCTCTTCACATTAAGTTTTACTTGCAATTCAGCCAGACACCTGATAAATTATGGTACTTCATACGGCACCAGCAGGCTAGCTCTTTTCCCATCTATGTCAGAAAACAGGGGAGGTGACAAGGCAAAACAGGGAAAAGATTCTTCCTATGTTTAGAATATCTCTAAATTAGTAGTCAGGGACTCCTATTGTGGCATATAAAATCAATTCAATGCCTAGGTCACTGTGGATGCTCCATAGTTATTCAGTGATGCTGATAAGAGTTCAGAATTATTTATGCCATTCACTGTATATTAAGGGTTACCAGTTTATAGATGTTACATACAAGGCTCTTGCCTTGCCAGAGGTTATAATGGATACAAAGTTTGTCTTTGGGGCTCTTTCACACTTACCTCCCCTCTATCCTCCTCCCCCCAAATTTACCTAGGCTTCCTTGTATTTCCCAGGTGTTTCCTCTCTTCCTCACCTCTCCATCTCCCTCAATCAATGAACCAGTCTGGGGTTTTTTCTCTCCTCTTTTTCTTCTCTCCATTTTTTTTCTCTTTCTCTCTTTTTCAAGTGTCGCTCTTCTCTGTTCTTTCTCTCTTCTCTTCTTCTTTCTCTTTTCTCTTTCATCTCTCTTTTCTCTCTCCTTTTTTATTTTTCTCTCTCTTGCTTTTCTTCTCCTTTTTATTCTTTCTCTATACTCTCCTTTCTCTGCACTTTCCTCTCTTTTCTTTCTTCTCTCTCAGCTCTCCCTACTTTTCCTCTTTTTTATTTCTTTCCTTTCTCTTCCTTTCTTTCCTGTCTCAATCCTCTTTTCCCTCCTCCCTCTTTCTTTTTCTTTTCTCTCTTCTCTTTCTTCTTCTCTTCCTCCTCCTTCTCTCTCTCTCTCTTTCTCCCTTTCTCTCTTTCTCTCTGTCTCTGTCTCTCTCCCTCTCCAAGCAATAACAGATATTTACATAGATTTATATAGTTCTTTAAAATGTACAAAATATTTCATATATTCCATATATTTTCACATACTCACAACAGGTAGGTAAAGTAGGTATTCTAGTATTTTTATCATTTGCTAAATTGTCATCTTTAAAGCTTACATAATGCTTCACAACAGCTCCACTAGCAGGGGTGTACTGGTAAATATTTAACAACCAGCTCTTTGAGGATTGGAGTGGGGCAATGTATACTTAACACATTTGCATGTTTAATCTTATTTATTACTATTTTTCTCTATCAATTTAAAAAATCAAAACATTAACAAAATAATATATCACATTCATATTTGTACCATTTAAATTTTAAAGATACAAATACGCTGCAAATTTAACAATAAGTTCTGGTAAGAACCAGCTCTAGTACCTCCACTTTGAGGTAGATTCTACTGATGAGGGTTGGGGTCCCTTTAAGATTTCTAATTGCCCAACCCATGACTGACCTTGATTCACAAATCCTGGTCAAAGGCACCCTTTGAATATCCGGGTCCAGCCCCCACTCTCAGCTCAGCTTCCCCCAGCCCTCACCTGATCTGGACTAACTGAAAAGCCCACCAGAACTGGGTACCGCCCATCATCTTCTAGGTATAAAAGAAACAAGCTGGACCGCCCTCTTTGCAGGAGCCCTTCCAGCCATGTGAGGGTCCCTGCCCGCCAACGGCCACCTTTGGCTCTGGTGTCTTTCTAACTGAGCTTTACTTCCAAATTCCTACAATAAATCTTTTATATATCAATCTAGGTTTTCGGGCCTGTAAATTCATTTTACAGGGGACACTGCGCCTCATGGGATCTATGCACCGACAAATGGGGTTCCCCCTTTCCTTTCCCTCATTACTACCATTACCCCCATTTTACAGAAAAGAAAACTGAAGCTCAGAGAATTTGTGTGACAAAACCAGTTAATCAAGATGAAAGGCAGAATTTGAACTCACATCATCCTGAGTTCAAATTTGACATTCTCTCCATTTCAGCAAACTATTTCATGAAAATTTAACCATCTTAATGGTTTCTTATTTTCAGCTAGCTATTATATTAGAAAACAACTCAATAAATTCCTTCTGATAATGATTTCACATGTTCCTCTCCTCAAGAGGTATTCTTATTTTAACAGGAGATTTCTTCAAGAAAGAAAGATAATGCCTTAATCTCAGGATCTTGATCTCTAATAATGGTGTTTCAGGTACCACGTCAAGATGATAATAGGAATCTTTTATTTCAAAATATGTGGGCAACTGCATATTCCATTTAAGAATAAACTCAGCCCTCAAAAGAGGACTGACTTTATCAACACAGATTGTAGAAAATGCTAGGGCTCCTAAAAGATAAATCTTCCAAAGATGACAACCTCTGTTTGGGTCTCCAGGGCATTCAACGACCATTTGTTTACTGTGCTATTGCAAGAGGTGGGAGGGAATAGTGGGAGTGGGGGGGGGGGCAGGAGAAGGGGATAGGAGATAGGGCAAGAGTGGGGAAGGGAAAGGGTTTCATTGAGAGCCAGATGGAGTCCACATCTGGGAAAGTAGCATCACAGTGCTGGACTTTCCCTCAGCAACTGATCAGCCAATCAGAACACTATCTACAATCCTAAATTCACCAAGGAAACGGTGTCTAGAAGTGGAAGAACCAATGAAAAGTGTAATAAGCAGAAACCAATTTGTGTTGCCAGGAGGAAGGGAGGTGAAGGATGAAAAGATGCATTAACTCAGGCCTGGGGCAACTGACTGATGGCCAGCAGGAATTCTCTAAAAAGTGAAATTCCTCTTTTTTTATTCAAAGTAGTCACCTTTGTATCCTTAAGTTTGTGATTATCTATAGGACACCTTTCATAAAGCTTCTCTGAGTGATGAATATTTTGGAAATGTAAATTGCATACCCTGTATAAGGCAAACACACCCACATACACATACACACCCATACACACATCTACACAACACACTTGGAGGAGGTGGCACATGAGTTGAACTTGGTAGGAAGAAAGGATATTGAAAGGCTGAAGAGGTGTTAATAACGAAGACCTATGGAAGTTGGAGGGAGTGTGTCCAATTCATGGGAACAAGCAATAATCCAGTTTGGATGGAACATATTTGAGTAGCTAAAGGGGAGTAACTTGAAGTAAGACTGGAAAGCTAGGTAGAAACTAGATTGTGAAGGGACTTAAATATCAAGTTAATAAAGAATCTGTGCTTTATTCCTTTTTAAAAATAGCTTTTTACTTTTTCCAATTACATATAAAAACAATTTTTAGTGGGAAGTAACTGTCACTGAGACTTGCCCAGGATCACACGGATTGAACAGAGGCTGTATTTGAGCTCAGGTCCTCCTGATTCCAAGATGTAAAGACAATCTTAAACATTCATGTTAAAAAAAAAAAAAATTCTGAGTTCTACATTTTTCTCCCACTCCCTAAAACAGTAAGCAATTTGATATAGGTTACATATGCGCAATCATGCAAAACATATTTCCATATTAGTCATACTGTAAAAGAAGAAAGACCAAAAAAAAAAAAATTGAAAAAAATAAAGTGAAAATCATGTTTCAATCTTGCATTCAAACTCCATCAGTTATTTTTCTGGATATGGATAGCATTTTCCACCATCAGTCTTTGGAATTATTTTGGAGCATTGTCTTGCTAAAAAGAGCCAAGTTGATCATCACACAAGGTTGCTGTTACTAAGTATGGTGTTCTCCTGGTTCTGTTCATTTCACTTTGCCTCAGTTCATGTAAGGTTTCCTACTTCTAACATTTTTGAGTTTACACTGAATGATTAAATGTAAACTACTCTTACTAGGAATTTTGGAGAAGGTACATATTCATATAGAACAATAGCTTAATGGAATAACTATCAAGAGAATTTTTTTTTTTTCCTGAGGCAATTGGGATTAAGTGACTTGCTTAGTCACACAGCAAGGGAGTATTAAGGGTCTAAAATCATTCAGAACTCAGGTCTTTCTGACGTCAGGGTTGATGCTCTATCCACTGCGCCACCTAGCTGCTCCTAAGAGAAAATTTTTTAAAAAGCATCTTGAAGACCTGAGGATTTTTATAGGCATTGGGGAAGAAGGCAATTGAAAGGAAAAGATTGAAAAGGTGTAAGAGAAGGGACAGGGAGAATAAGAGAGAATTGAATCAATAGCACATAATTCAGGGGGGCGTCAGTTTTTTTCCTGAAATGAGGTATATCATATAGAAGAGAAATGACCCCTGCTCCATTTGGCTCCAAAAGGTAGAACTAGAAGCAATAGAACTTAAAGGTGTAAAGAGACAAATTGACTGAATGTAAATCAACACAAAAGATGTTCACTTTTTTTCCTTTTTTCTTTTTTTTTTTTTTCTCTCATGATTCTTCCCTTTTGTCTGGATGTTTTCTTCTCCCAACATGATTCATAAAGAAATGTGTATAAAAAAAATGACTATACATGTATAACCAGAAAAAAAATAAAACAATTAAAAAAGAGAGACAAATTGAGATTTAGCATTAGGAAAAATTCTGAATATTTAGAGCTATCAAAAAGTATGATGTGGCTATCTCAACAGGTAGATTTATTCTTCCTCCTTGGAAGTATCCAAGTAGAATAACTTGTTTCATAGGTAATAGTAGATTCTTTAATGTACAGGGATTCCTTTGTTGTTTAGTTATGTCTGACTCTTCATGACCCCATTTGGGGTTTTCTTGGCAAAAATACTGGACTCATTACCATTTCCTTCTCCAGCTCATTTTACAGATGAGAAAACTTTGGTAAACAGGTTTAAGTGACTTGCCTGGATCACACAGCTACAGCTAGTAAATATCTGAGGCAAGATTTGAATTCAAGTAGATGAGTCTTTCTGACTTTAGGCCTGACACTCTGTCCACTGTGTCACTGAACGGCCAGCACTTTGTATGAGATGGTCACTAATGACCCCTCCAACTGTTAAATTCTGTGAATCTGTGATCATCTCTAAAGTTTCTGTCTCCCAGTTTTAATGGCATCTGGGGGCAGGAGCAATTTATGGAATTTTATGTTAAGAGGCTCTCAGAAAGAATGAGACATATAAAATTATAAAACCCTACAGAAATCTTACTGCTATATCTTACCTGATATGGAAGCAGAAATCTGACTAGCAAATTTGGCACTCAGAAGTGGGGCAAATGAGATCCTTTGAGATGAGAAAGAGTTAGGCCATGGGTTATTGCTTATTTTAACTAACTATTCATTCTAACAAGGTGCTAAGTTCATTTGTTTTCATGCTCCTATTTTAGAGAATGTTAGAATCCTCTAAATTTCACCATTATGTATCCAAGACCCATTCCTCTGACCTAGTTATGGTTCTCTGTGGATATCACCCTGAGTCCTCATAAGTTATGCAAAAGGAAAATGTATCTTTTGGCAAGTTTTATCTTCTTAGTACTGGTCCAGTGAAGATTGTATATCTGTCATTTAAGTACCAGACAGGAGTGGCTCCTTGTTAAAAAAAAAAAAAAAAAAACTGGCCACCAGGTGATTAATTCATTCATATGTTCATTCATTCATTTCAATTCTAAAATGGTTCTGTGCTCTCATTGAGTTGCATCTTCCTTCCAACAAGTATAGATGACAATTCTTGCCTGACCATCTTATATATATATACTTTCTACATCCACCTCTAAGTTTACTCTCTAGAGTCCATTCGACGTTTTCTCCTAATATTGGGAAGATATTAATTTGGTTGTTATCTTCCTTTCATTATGTGAACAGTTTATCTTTTCTTCCTATCATACCTTTCATTGATAACATCTTTTACTTGTATTTTTTTCATCAGGTTCCTCCCTAGTTATGTGCTGGAACTTACTAAACTAAGATCATTTGTGTATTGGCCAGTGGAATTCCAAATCCATCTTTTCTTTTCATTGGAGGTAGAGGAATAGGTACACTTATAAAGATCCTTGAAATAAGAAAATAGAGAGACTAGATTTATGATTTTCTTGATATAAAGAGCTCCTTTATGATACTGTTGTTCTAAGTAGCTTGGAGCAGGAGTATGGGGGGGGGGCAGGGAAATATCTAGTTATGACCTGGATCGCTCCCAGGAGGTATTGCCAGTGTGTCTATTGTGATGATTTGGACAGAAGGGCAGCAGAGCTCTGGAGACAAGCTTCTTCTTTCTCCCTGAAACTAGAGTCAGGCTCTGCTTTTTGTCCCCTCCCAGACCCTCTGTGCCTCTTGAGTCTGGGCCACAGATGGTGGGAGGTTTTGAGTTAGTGTTTGTGTCTGACTGAGGGGCCCAGCAGGAGGCATCTCTGTAGACATGGCAGGGGCCCAGCACTGCCCTTCATCCCCCTTTCTGGAGGAAAAGTCATAGAGGTTAGAGGCCCCTTGTCTGAAAGGGGATGGAGCAGGCTGGGCAGAAATTATGTTTGTCTGAATGCAGGAGCTAAGCAAGTGAAATGTTAAAGGGAGAGGCATAAACGTGTGTCATGACACACTTGAAAAAAAATACTGTTAGGTGAAGTCATTTATTCTCTGCTGGTGAGTTTATTCTTTGTTCTTAGAAACTTGTCCAATTACTGTCTGATTCTAAATAGATCACTGCTTAATTCATTGCTGACTGTCAGATAGCTTCTGGCCTCAGAATAGTCCAGGAACCAAACTCCAGAGGCAATAGTGATAATTTGTTGGTTAGAGATGACCACTACTAGGTCCCACCTCTAGGCCACAGAATTAGCATGTAAATGATAGAAAGTTGGATAATGGTGTCTCCTCTCTCTCAGCACTTGCTAAATTATTTTGGAATTTAGCCCACTTCAATTGGCATTGCAATTACAATAAACCTTGCCCCTTGACTAGGAAATGGATTCAAGCCTGAAAATTCTTTTGAGACATCTTGCTGTACCTGTCTGTGACCCCAAACTTTTGGGGTCCCTTTCCCAACTTCAACAATAACAATGGGTATACAAGGTTACATTCACTAAATTACACAGTCATAAATGGGATCATAGATTTAGAGGACAGAACCTAGGCCCAGAACATTCAAGATAATGGCTTGGACTTGTTATTCCTCTGTTATGTGAAAGGACTCATTTGAGAGAAAATGAAGGATGGTGGTGGGAGTGTAGGGAGAAGTGCAACATATATATCCCCAAATGACTGTAATACCTCTCAAAAAAGAAATTTTAAAAACTTATTTTTAAAAGAATAAAATTCCTTTTGTTTAATGTAAAAGCCTACAAGATAAATCAAAGGACAAAAAGAGACCTCAAAACTTCCTTCCTTATCTGTGTATTGTCTCCTTTGCTGTTCTGGAGACAATTAGAATTTATTAATATTTCTTATAAGTAACAGTATTGGAAGTTCAATGCTTCTCAAGATTTCATATATTCATTAGAGGGAATTGTTGTTTGTCCTTTGTTCTTGAAAAGGACCATGATATTAGAAAGGTGATGTTATTACAGGAAAGTGAATCGGATTTAATGAGGGAGGACTGTTTGAGGTCGACAGCCTCAGTTTTTCCCTCCAGAGCCATCTAGATCCAGTGGCCAGATACAGATCACAAGAGAAGAAACAGCAAAAGCCATCTCCTATCTGCTAATGGAAGAATCTACTTTAACTTTTTACTATGAGAGCTATGGAGATATATTGAGTCATCATAGGAGAAGGAAGGGAAAACAATAAGCATTTATATAGGACTAAGTACCTGCATGGTTTTAGAAATATTATCTCCTTTGATCCTCATGTTGAAGTTTAAAAGGAGACCCCAAAAAGTTGGAATTGCACAAGAATTTGCAGGCTTGAACCCATCTCTATGTTGTGTGGAAAAGATGAAGAATTTACAGATTAAGCACATACTGATCAGAGTCTGTTAGCTAAATTAATTGAAGCCTTGAGGCCTCAGTTTCGGCTTCTCCAGAGTCTGGACTACATTCCTTTGTTCGAAGAAAGGATTTAAAAAGTATACATGTCTGAAGAAGCTATACATCATCTTACCTACTGCATTCCACTGACTAAATAGGGGAATAGAGATTTATGTAAACAATCACAACATATAGAGGGTGGGATTTTGGGGTTCTTTGTTTGAAATGCATAAAAACTATGAACACTCTTAAAGGAGTGGGCCCTCCTACTGTGAGTCTTTATCTCCCAGTGGGACTCCCTATCTCTCATGAGATGTTATAACAAATAATCTGCTTTCTATGAGTGATCTCTGAGTAGTCATTTTTGGGTAGGAGTCTTTTTACATCCCACACAACAAAGTTTATTATGATTGTAACACCAATTGAAGCAGGCTAAGTTCCAAAAGGATTTAGCAAAGAACCAAGAGCAAGAAGATAAATTTATAGGAAAAGACAGATCTGGTTCAAGTCACTGATATGCTAATTTTTTGGTTTAGGTAGAACTAAGGAGTGGTCTGGTGTACACTTCAATATTGAATTTTGTGGTTTAGAGGTGAGTTGAGGAGTAGTCTGGTATACACCTCATCATTTGTCTCAGAAACCCTGTTATCACTGATCAACAGATTGTTATCTGACAGCTAGAAATATTTTAGGAATACTATAGTGTTCCTAAGGCAAAGAGACTTTAGGATCATTGATAAACATTGTTAGAACAATAGCACTCATAAGGTCTGGGGGCCTCAGGACTACTGCTACATTTCTCTTAGAATCTATACTCTATCACTCAAAATACCCTGCTAGATAGGTGCTGTTATTGTTCCCATTTTACAGTTTGTTTGTTTTTTTCCCCACTGAGGCTGGGGTTAAGTGACTTGCCCAGGGTCACACAGCCAGGAAGTGTTAAGTGTCTGAGACCAGATTTGAACTCGGGTCCTCCTGAATTCAGGGCTGGTGCTCTATCCACTGTGCCACCTAGCTGCCCCATTTTGCAGTTAAAAAAACTGAGGCAGGCAATGATGAAATGACTAGCAAGGATTAACCAGGGAAGTCTCCTGATTTTGAAAAGGTCAAACCAAGCCCATTTCCAGTTTTCTCTCTGACTCCTATAGCTGTGTAACCCTCAACAAGTCTCTCCTGAGCTTTGAATTCTTAATGTGAAAAATGGCATTATTGTGAGAATAAAATGAGAACATATAAGTAATTGTTGTTCAGTCATATCTCTATGTGACTCTCTGTGACTTCATTTGTGATTTTCTTGGCAAAGATACTGAAGTGGTTTGCTATTTCCTTCTCTAGCTCATTTTATAGATGAGGAAACGAAGGAAACAGGGTTAAGTGACTTGTCCTGGGTAAGTGACATATTGCTAGTGTTTGAGGCCAGCTTTCAATTCAGGTCTTCCTGACTTCAGGTCATATGAGAGAAATTATTGTTAATTACTATTATTAATAACAATTTATTATCAATTAATATTATTAATAACCATGATTTGGGGAGATCCAGAGTTCTCCCCCTTTTTTTCTAAAAGCCTCATTCTAAGGCTCAGCTTCAGAAAGACAGGACTGATGATAGCAGATAGGATTAACATTCTCCTCAATATATCTATTAGATTTGCCAACCTACCAACCCTACAAGGAATTTAATCTAAGGTGAAACTCCCAGCCTGTTGTATTCTGCTCAGGCTTGGGTTAGGGGATATAGACTCTTTATCTAGATTTCCCCTAATTTGTAAGTAAATGATATGATCAAAATTACATCCCCCAACCCCTCATTATAATAGGTCCATCTCTCATTGTAATATTCTTTGTCTCTCATTAATGTTATCCAATCAGAGTTGACTGCCACTCTCAGGAACATCCACTTCCAAGGGCATATAAACTGAGCTCACAACCATGAGTCATCTTTGGTCCAAGAAAGATGAGAAAATGACCATTCTTCTTATTAATAAAATGCTAGCATTATTAACAAAGTGATTAATTACCCAGAAATTATGTCTCTCAAACTTTTAAAATGTCAAACATTTAAGAGCATTGCAAATCTTTCTCCCCCTTTAAAAAATTACACATGTACATTCATTTTTTATATATTTCCATATGAGTCATGATGGGAGAGAAAAATCAGAACAAAAGGGAAAAAACTACATGGAAAATAAAAAGAAGGAAAAAAAAGATAAAAATAATGAGTTGATTCACATTCAGTCTCCATAGTTTTTTTTTTTTTTGAACGTGGCTGGCATTTTCCATTCAAAGTTTATTGGAATTGTCTTGTATCACTGAATTACTGAGAAGAACCAAATCTATCATAGTTGACCATCACACAATCTTTTTGTTGCTGTGTACAATGCTTTCCTGGTTCAGCTTGCTTCACTTACCATCAGTTTGTGTAAATCTTTCAGGCTTTTCTAAAATTAACTTATTCACAATTTTTTATAGAATAATAGTATTCCATTACTTTCATATACATAATTTATTCAGCCATTCCCAACTGATAGGCATCCATTCATTTTTCAATTCCTTGCCACTACAAAAAGGACTGCTACCAACATTTTTGCACATGTGAGTTCTATTCTCTCCTGTATAATCTTTTTGGGATCTAGAATCAGTAGTGACACTGCTGGATCAAAGGGTAGAGCATTGCAGATCTTAAAAGGAGATATAAATGTGAGCTATTATTATCGTAATTATAACTGTGCAGAGATGATAGGAACAAAGTTTTTTGATGTTAACATCTTCAAGGATTCTGGGTACAACTAGAAGGAAGAGAAAGGGAAAGGAAAGGGAATAAACATTTATTAAGCACTTACTACATTATAGGCTAAACACTTTATGAATATTATTTTATTTAATCCTCCCAATAACCCTGTGAGGTAGGTACTATTATAATCCTGATTTTACTGTTGAGGTAACTAAGGCAAACAGAGGTTAGCATTAAAAACGAGTTGACATTTACATAGCACTATATGCCAGGTACCATACTTTATTTTTTTAAAATGGTTTATAAGGACTCTATTGTAATACCCTCTATTGAAGTGGTGGAACTGGTTTGGCTTTATAATTATCTTATTTGAGCCTCATAAAAAACCTGGTATATAGATGCTATTATTATTCTCATTTTACATATGAGGAAACTAGGCAAAGATTGTGACTTGCCTAGGATCATACAACCCAGGCCTTGTCAATTAGTTGGTCCAGCATCCTATCCACTTTGTTTAACTTTCTCAATTATAGAGAGGCAATGTGGAATAGAGGAGAAAGAATTGTGCTTTAAGTCAAGAAGACCAAGTTCAAATCCTGCTTCAAATATTAATTGCTTCATCCTAAACAAGCTACTTAACTTCTCTGATTCAGTTTCTTCGTCTGTAAAAATGGGAATGATAATACTTCCTATACCAATTACCTCAGAGGATTGTGAGGAAGACTAAACATAAGGTAATTTTGCAGCTTTAATGTACTATGTTAATGTCACTTCTTAATTATGATGTCACATTGAGTCTCAAGTACTGGGTATCAGGAAACTATTTTCCCTTTTATCCTTATTCAATCATGGGGAGCCTTACACCCTACCAGAGTTGCAATATTCCCAATGATGGGAAGTCACCAGGTATATAATGAGGTTCTTGCCTACGAAGGAAGGTATAGTGGAAAATAATGCAGAGTCAAAGGACTTTTTCCTCATCCAAAAAATGATGTTTGGCTGAATGACTTCCTGCCAGAACTGATCCTTTAAGCACAGTTGTAAACCTGAACAACCTTTCCCCAACCAGAATTTTTTTTTACTTAGCTCTGGTCCATCTAAAACAGAGAAATTTCTTCTTTTTCTCCTAAAATAATTCTCAGGAACTGGAGCAGTCCAATTCAGTAACTCTTCTGCCAGTATCCTGATACTCAGGGCCGGCCCAGGGAAAATTGTGAAAGAGACTATTAATTTTTGTCTCCTCCATATTCCTTCAAGCTCCCAACACCCTCATGGATACCCTTTTGTTTAATGCTCTTTTAAGTAGGTTTGAGCTCCCCAGGCAGCTAACTTTAGACCCCTCCCCACATCCAAATTTACTCCATTTCCTCATGACTGCTTTCAGAGACTAAATTTGACAAATAAAGCCATGCTGACCTGTTTTATTGGCATAAAACTCTCCCAGATTAAAATTTTAAAAGGAACATTGTAACAACAGCTTTGCAATGATGATGACATGCTTTTTAAAATTTAAATTCTAAGATTTTTATTCAATTCTTTATTAATAAACATGATTATAATCAACCAACATATGTTGGTATGAATGAGTATTTTTATATATTTTATTAAATATTTCCCAATTACACAGAAAATTTTTCCAATATTCCTTAAAAAAATTTTTGAGTTCTAAATTCCTTCCCTCCTTCCTGCCCCTCCCTTGCCCATCGAGGAAGCAAGCAATAGAATATTGATTATCCATCTGAACTCATATAAAATAATATATTAGCCAAGTTGCAAAAGAAAACACACACACACACACACACACACACACACACACACACACACACACACACACCAAGAAAAATAAAGTTTAAAAAGTGTGCTTCAATATGCATTCAGAATTTGTCAATTCCTTCTCTAAAGGTAGATAGCATTTTCCATCATGAGTCCTTTGGACTTGTCTTGGAATATTATTTTGACTAGTCTTTTGTAGTTGATAATGATGAAATACATTTATGAATTCATTTGAAAAAGGGGCTCAAAAAGTGGGAATTTGGGCTTCTGTGGAAGAAAGTGAGGGAATTTTAGAGATGAAGAGAAGATGGAGAAAGAGACAGGCCTTTCAGCAGTACCCTTCAAGTCGCTCTATAAATATATATAATCCCAGAATGTTCAAACTGGACAGAACCTTAAAGGCATCTCTAGTCTAACTCCTTTTTCTGATGTAAATGAAGCCAGAAACATCAGAGGGATCAGTAGCACAAAATCTATTAAACCTAGGTCTGTGATATAGAGAGTCCTAACTAGGAAATTTTTTCATTTGAGGCAAGAGCAAAATGGAGAAGGATGATAGTAACATAGAGGATAATCTGACCATAGGTACACTGATACCCATTAAAGGGACAGCTCATCCCTTAGAGCAAAAGGATATTCTAGGATTAATGGACTTTGGGGGTATAAGGGGGAGATTTCAAGGGACTATAAGCTTAGATCATTCAGTCATTTTCTGATCATGTCCAACTTTTCATGACTCCCTTTTGGGATTTTGTTGGCAGAAATAATGGAAAAATTTGGCATTTCTTTTTCCCACTCATTTTACGGATAAGGGAAATGAAGCAAACAAGGTGAAATGACAATTTCCCCTCCTCTTGGGAAGCAGAGTCCTACTTTAGCATAGTTAAACTTTGAGAAATAGGTTGGAAAATGAGCAAATGACAGAAAAAAATTCAACCATGGGAAAGTTACTATAGTGACAAGGAAGATCAAAACACATTTAGAAGAAGATAACAAAGTCAAAATTTCTGCATTCAAAGTGTCAAAAGAAAATATGAATTAGTCTCAGGCCATGGAAGATTTCAAAAAAGATTTTAAAAATCAATTAAAAGAAGTGGAGGAAAATTTGGGAAGAGAAATGAGAATGATACAAGAAAACCATGGGGAAAAAGAAGTACAAAAATACTTAAAAAAATAAACCTTAAAAAAAAAAAGACTAGACTAAATGGTAAAAGAGGCATAAAAATCCAATGAGGAGGAGAATACCTTGAAAATTGGAATTAGGCAAATGGGAAATGATATATAAAAATTCAATGAAAAGAAGAGCTCTTTAAAATTGTCTAAATGGAAAATGAAGTATCAAAAAAAAAAAAAAAAAAGAAAGAAAAGAAACCCAACCATTTCAAATATCATGGAGTCACCATCAGGATAACACAAGACTTAGCAACTTCTACATTAAACAATTGAAATAAAATATTTCAAAGGGCAAAAAAGCTAAGATTACAAACAAGAATTATCTGCCTAGAAAAACAGATTATAATCTCTCAGAGGGAAAATGGATAGTTGACAAAGTAAAGGACTTTTAAGTATTCTTGATGAAAAAACCAGCTCTGAATAGAAAATTTTACTTTCAAATGTAGGATGCAAAAGAAGCATTAAAAGGTTATAAAACATAAAAAGCATATGGTTAAATGGTTTATATTCCTATATGGCAAAATGATATTTATAATTACTGAGAAAGTTTCTCATTATTAGTGTAATTAGAAGCAGTATATACATAGAAAGCAGAAATGTAGGTTGAATGTGATGATATGATAATATAAAAAAATAAATTAAGGGATGATAAAGAAGAATGTATTAGGAAAAGGGAAAGAGAGAGGTAGAAGAGAGCAAATTGTCTGACATAAAAAAGACCTGAAAGAGATTTTATGATGGAGAAGAAAATGAGGGAAATGAAAAGGGGAGCACATGAATCTTACTTATCATTGGAATTGGCTCAAAGAGGGAATAATTATATATATATATATACACACACACACACACACACACACACTCAGTTTGGTGTATAGAAATCTATTTTGAAATACATTAAAGTAGGAAGAGAAAGATAAGAGAAATGAGAATGGGGGGGTGAAAGGGAGGAGGGAGCTAATAGAAAGGAGGGCAGTTTGGGGGAGGTAAAAGTCAAAAACAAAAGAGAATGGAAAAAGTAAAAGAAGAGAGCATAGGATAAATAGGAGACAATAGGATGAAGGAAAATACATAGTAATCTTTACTGTGAAAAAAGATTTTACAGTGGGTTTCTCTGATACTTTATTTCTCCAACATATAGAAAACTGAGTCAAATGTATAGAAATAAAAGACCTTCCTTAATTTATAAATGGTCAGAGGATATGAACCAGCACTTTTTGGACAAAGTAATCAAAGCTATCTGAATTATCTAAATCACTATAGATGAGAGAAATGTAAATTAAAACAACTCTGAGATACTACCTTACACCTGTCAGATTGGCTAATATGACAGAAAAAGAAAATGACAAATGTTGTAAGGAATGTGGGAACATTTAAACACTAATGTACTCTTGAAGAAGTTATATACTGATCTAACCATTCTGGAGAGCAATTTGCAACTATGCCTAAAAGGCTAGAAAACTAACTTTTGACCAAGCAATATCACTACTAGATCAGTATCCCAGAGAAGTAAAAAACAAAAAAGGAAAGGACTTATGAGCACAAAAATATTTATTTTTACTTATTTTATTTTATTTATTGCTCTTTAGTGGTGACAAAGAATTGGAAATTGAGAAGATAACCATCAATTGAGGAATGGCTGAACAAGTTGTATATGACTGTGATGAAAAGACATGATGTGCAGAATGTTCTCAGAAATACCTGGAAAGATAAACATAAACTAATGAAAAATGGAATAAACAGCACATTGTACCCAGCAACAGAAATATTACATGATGACCTACTATTGACAACTTAATTATTCTCAGCAATACAATGATCTAAGACAATTTTATAGGATTTATAGTGAAAGATACTGTCCATCTCCAGAGAAAGAGCCAGTGGACCCTGAGAATGTAGATCAAAGATACTTTTTCTTTACTTTCTTTGTTTTTCTTGTTTGTTTTGTTTTGTTTTGTTTGCTTTGTTTGTTGGTTTTTGGTTTGGGGGGTTTTTTTTGGTCTGTGTTTTCTTTCACAGAATGACTGTTTTGCCTGACTACATATGTATAACCTATGTCAAATTGCTTGCCCTTTCAATGAGTGAGGGAGAGAGGAGAGAATTTGGTGCCCAAAATTGCGGGGGGGGGGGGGAAGAAATATTAAAATTGTTATTACATTTAATTGGGAAAAATAAAATATTAAATAAGATTTTAAAAATATGTAATATAATTAAAATATATTATATAAAGATGTGAAATATCAACAACTCAGAGATCTTAAGGGTATTTAAAACCAGGAAATTCAGGTTAACGTGTGTCCCAATAGTAGAGGTGGAGTTCCCTTTGAACTTTTGCCATCTGCTTAGTTGACACTTAGCCATTTTGAGTAGAGTTCTATAATTCATTTTGTGAATTTGCTTTCAAAAGCTGACATGTGGTCCTAATGTAAACCCTTTATCTCTTTCTGACACAAAATAATGTTGAAATAAATAGTATATTGGGGCAGTTAGATGATACAATAAATAGAGCACTGTGCTTGGAATCAAGAGAACTTATCTTCATGGGCCTCAGACATTTATTAGTTGTGTGACCCTGGACAAGTCCCTTAACCCTGTTTGCCTCCTTTTCCTCATCTAGAAAATGAGCTGGAGAAATAAATGGCAACAAACTCCAGTATTTTTGCCAAGAAAACCCCAAATGGACTCATGAAGAGTCATACATGACTGAAACAACTCAACAACAAAATAGTGTATTTACAGTAATGTCCCAGGTCACCAAGCTCTCCAAATTAAAACTAACCTACACTGTCTCCCAAGAGCAAATGGATAGGATTATAGACATATGATTTCTTTTTAAATGAAAGATCAGGGCAAATTCCCACAAAATGTTCCCTCCATGCTGGGTAAATTCAGGACGGACAAGTTTTTTGCAAAGATCTTTGTGGCATCCTGTTAATTGCCACTCTGGTGGTTTAGCCCTTGGTTATATCTCTGACTCCTATTTCAAGGGTTATTCTAGACTGCTAAAGAGTAGATATTCAAGACTTAAAGGTCATGAGGATCCTCAGTTAATGGTCCAACTCTTGCTTCAATACATATAGATCTCACATATTCTCTTTAATATTTTTAATTGATTAATTTAATTAATAGCTCAGTTGTAGCTTTTCTCTCTGTGTGAATCTCTTTCTTTCAGAGAGGATGGATTCCAACCCTAGTCAGATTAAGGTCCCTCACATAATATCCATTCTCCTTTAATTAACTAATCATAACCTTATAATTAATTGATAGACTGATAAAAATCATGATTTCTAAATGCTTTTGTTTCAATCATATTTTCCTATACTTTAGTGGGCCTAGAGCCAGTGAATTGATGCAATTTTTCATTGCCTTTTAATGTTGAGCTTTTCCCCTCTGTGTCTAAATTGTCACTGTTAAAATTGTTTTTTTTTTATTTTATTAATTTTATAATTATACATTTTTGACAGTATATATGCATGAGTAATTTTTATAACATTATCCCTTGTATTCATTTTTCTTTTTTTTTTAATTTTATTTATAATTTTTTGACAGTATATATGCATGAGTAATTTTTTTATAACATTATCCCTTGTATTAATTTTTCCAAATTATCCCCTCCCTCCCTCTACTCTCTCCCCTAGATGACAGGCAATCTCAAACATTTTACATGTGTTACAGTATAACCTAGATACAATATATGTGTGTAAATACCATTTTCTTGTTGCACATTAAGTATTAGATTCCGAAGGTATAAGTAACCTGGGTAGATAGACAGTAGTGCTAACAATTTATATTCACTTCTCAGTGTTCCTTCTCTGGGTGTAGCTGTTTCAGTCCATCATTGATCAACTGGAAGTGAGTTGGATCTTCTTTATGTTGAAGATATCCACTTCCATCAGAATACATCTTCATACAACAATGAAGTGTACAGCGATCTTCTGGTTCTATTCATTTCACTCAGCATCAGCTGATGTAAGTCTCTCCAAGCCTCTCTGTATTCCTCCTGCTGGTCATTTCTTACAGAACAATAATATTCCATAACCTTCATATACCATAATTTAACCAACCATTCTCCAATTGATGGACATCCATTCATCTTCCAGTTTCTAGCCACTACGAAAAGAGCTGCCACAAACATTTTGGCACACCTTGTATTCATTTTTCTAAAATTGTTGAAATATACATTTCTTCTTCTTTCTTCCCCCATTCCTATTCCATCTGCTCTCAGTCTCCATGATCAAAATCAATTCTGCAATTTTTCTTGGAAAGGTTGTCAATCTACTCCTCTTCTTTCGTGTGCTGGTAAATGTTTAATAGCCAGATCTCTGGGGATTTTTTTTTTTTTTTACAAGGACACACCATTAAGCTTAATCTATTTATTTAAAAATTTTTTATTTTTCAACATTCATTTTTAAAATAAAATCTTGAATTCCAAAATTTCCCCTCCCTTCCTCTCTTTCCTAAGACAACAATCAGTTTGAATAGATTATATATGTACAATCATGTAAAACACTAGTCATGTTGTGAAACATGAGTTTTACAGCAAAAGGAATAAAGAAACAACTATGAAAAAATAAAGTGAAAATAGTATGCTTTGAGTTAAGACTTTATCAGTTCAATGGATATGAATAACATTTTCCACCATGAGTTTTTTGGAATGGTCTTGGATCATTGTATTGCTGAGGAGAGCTAAATCTATCATAGATGATCATCACACAATATTGCTTTGCTATGTACAATGTTCTGCTTCTGTTTACTTTACTCAGCATCAATTCATGTAAGTCTTCCCAGGTTTTTCTGAAATCTACTTGCTCATCATTTCTTATAGCTAAATAATATTCTATTACATTTATATATCACAACTTGCTCAGCCATTTCCTAAATGGATATCCCTTCAATGTCCGATTCTTTGCCATTACAAACAAAGTTGCTATACATGTAGCATGTATGTATGTATACATGCAAGTCCTTTCCCTTTTTCATGATCTTTTTGGGATTTAGATCTAGTAGTGGTATTGTTGGATCAGAGGGTATGCACGATTTTATTGCCCTTTGGACATAGTTCCAAATTGCTCTCTTGGATGGTGCACCACCAATGTTTTAATCTGTATTCTTAATATTTTCTTCATCATTAAATGTATCAACAGTAAACAATACAATAAATCAAGGCTTGATCTGTAGTGTTTACTGATTTCTGAGATGTAAATGCTCACCCTGAAAAGTTAATAACCAGCTTCTTGGAACAGGTTCACTCTGGTTCCAGTAAACTTCTGCATCTTTGTCACCATCCCAGCAACAATCTATAGCAAAAGGATCTTCTTGAACCTTCTTTATGTGTGTTGTTTTCACATATATTAGAATATAAGTTCCTTAAGGGCAGGGACTGTCTTTATTTTTGTGTTTGTGTTTGTATTTCTAGCACTTAACACAGTGCTTGGCTCATAGTGAGCAACTTAATGTTATTTCATTCATATTTACCATGCTGGCACACATAGAGGTTACATTTGATAACTCCTGACCCGTGTGGCCCTGGCCAGAAATTCTTCCATGCACTGCCCATTTCTAGCTCTGCCATCTTTCTTACCTACCAACAGTTTGTTAAATTAATTGCCTATTTTGTTCACAGTCACTATGCACCCCATTGGCCTCAGGTATGCATGACTGCCTGAGAGGTGATGGGTTGCCAGCTGCTGCTTCTGTCCCTTTCATTTATTTATGTGCCTTCTGGACCTCATCTCCCTCCAGAATCTGTTGGCATCATCCAGTGCCAGCCACCTGGACATGTCACAGGGGTTCAGGCTCTGGCAGGGGCGCAGATGCAAATAGAACTTAAACAGAAGCTCAGAGCCAGACTTTTTCTTGTTATAAACACAAAGAAAAAAGACCTGGATTCCTTCTTTCAAATAGCATGGGGAGAATCAGGGACTAATGTCCATCGTAATACAAAATCTATAACAAATATATACCTCCCCATTCAATTGCAGTTTCTCCTCTAGCAAGAACTATGGGACCTACATACTCACCCCTTTAGCATGGGTGGACCATTTGCCAAAAGTCTGAGGCACACTTAGCAGTGGATGAGGCAGCCAAAGAGAGAAATCAGTATAGGCTTTCCAGGCCTGTAGAGATATTCAGTTCATATTTATGTTTTGGATTTTAGTAGCACTTTATAAATAAGGAAAATGATCTTAGATTTAGAGCTTAAGGTCATCTACTCACATCCCTCAGATGAAGGAACTGAGGCTCAGAACCCTAAATCTTATAGGCAATCACAACAAATATTCATTAGCTGCTTAATATGCATGAGGTCCTGTGCAAAAACTTGAGGATTCAAAGAAAGGCAAAAACAAGCCCTGTTCTCAAGGAATTTTCAATTTAAGGGAGATGACATGTAAATAAGTAGATTCATATAAGTGGCAGAACTGGGCTTTCTATCCAGGTCTTCTGTCCCTAGATATCTCTTTGCATTGTGCATGCTACTAAAGATCTAACTGGAATTACATGACTTGTAAATGTTACATAAATGGGGATTAAACCTAGATCCTCCTGAGTTTAAATAAAGTACTTTTTATGATGTTGCTTCCAATTCCACTCTTTTGTCTCAAGATCAAGAGGTAGAACAATAATTATCTCACTACCCTGTGTCCCTACTATCAGTACTACTACATTTATATTGGGAGCCCTTTATGAGCTTCATGGGCAATGCTAATTGGATCCTAAACAGAATTTCAGGTATTATGCTTTCTTTGGCAGCACATATATTAAAATTGGAATGATATAAAGATTAGCATAGCCCTTGATCAAAGGTAACACATAAATTTGTGTTTTTCTTGCTTACGTGTTAGATCAGGGAGAAGAGAGAAAATTTGATTTATTTATTTAATATTTTCTCCCAGTTACATTAAAAAGCATTTTTTCACATGTTTTGAAAAATTTTGAGTTCTAGGTTCTCTCCCTTATCTCCTTCCACAGTTAAAAAACCACATGTGAAGTTATGCAAAATATTTCCATAAAAGTCAATTTGTGAAAGAAAATATAGCTCTCTCATCCTAATGAAAATAAAAACCAGGAGATAGAAAATTTGGAGCTGAAAAAAATTCCAAAAAAGTCTGTTTTAAAATTTTTTAAAATTTAATTTAAAAAAGAATTACTGGGATGGGGATTACAGGCCATTAATAATAAGAAAGTCCCCATATATCAAAAAATTTAGCAGCACTTTCTGTGCAAAGAATTAGAAACAAATTAGAATTGTATTAGATGCATGTTGGAGAATGGTGAAAACAATGGTAAAACAAATTGTTATATGTAGATACAATGAAATATCTATGCTGTAAAAAATGATGATGAACATAGAAAAATCAAAAGGCTTTAGTTAATGAAGTTATTTGCTTTCTTCATAATCCAGTGAATGTTGACAATTTGGTCTCTAGCTCATATGCCTCTTCAAAAACCTGCCTGCTCTTCTTTAATTCTCAGATCATATCTCGTTAAAGCCTAGATTGCAGAATCTTAAGCATAACCTTGCTGGTGTGTGAAATAAGTACAATGGTTTGCTAATTTATTTATTTATTTATTTATTCATTCATTTATTTATTTATTTATTTATTTATTTTTTAAAGTTTTCTTGTCATGACAATTTATTGGTGTTTAGATTTTGTTTTAGTTTAATAGTTTAATTTTTTAATTTTTTAATTTTTTTATTAATTTATTTTATAATATTATCCCTTGTATTCATTTTTCCAAATTATCCCCCCCTCCCTCCACTCCCTCCCCCCGATGACAGGCAATCCCATACATTTTACATGTGTTACAATATAACCTAGATACAATACATGTGTGTAAATAATGGTTTGCTAATTTAAACATTCTTTGGCATTGCTTGTCTATGTCTTGAGCATAAATTGATCTTTTCTAATCTAGTGACTACTATTGAGTTTCCCAAATTTGTTGGCATATTGAATGCAGCACTTTAATAGTGCCATCTTTTTTTTTCTAACACAGTTTTTTGTTCTTAAACATAAATTACATGAAAATTTTAATATACAAAGAGGATTGTATATAAGCCTGTGAATTTTTCTGCTTTGAAAGTGTAGATTTAAATGGAATGATATAACCATTGTCCATCTGATTAGTGTTTCTTGATCTTCTAAAAGGATATCTTCCTTTTGTCTGAACCTTGTTAAAACCTTGATGCAGGTGCCCAGCTCTGAAGAGATTGACAAGACAAACACTGGTTACTCACCTGACCTCATATGGATCAAGTGGGTCTCTCCAACAAGCCAGAAGGAGACCTGAGGTCCTGGGGAGCTGCCCCATCTCCAAAAGCTTCTGTTATATATTCTCACTTAGTTCCACTAATATCTCAAATCTTCTGAACAAAGGATGAGGTTGGACTGGATGGCCTGGGAGGGCCCTTCCAGTTCTCTGGCTAACTATAATCATTTAAAATTACTTCAGAGGAAATAGAAAGAGAAGTGGGTAGAAGTTTGGAACTCCCCTGAAAGGGAAATGCCATGCTGTACAACTGAGGGGTATGTGTATATAGCACCATCTTTTAGGATTTTAATTAACTCAGCTGAAATTTTATCACCTATACTAGCCTTATAAATGTTTCCCAAGACTTTTTAGGCTTCATTTTTTTTAACTTATCTGGCTCTAAATCAATAATCATCCCATCATGGTTATCAGTTATGCTAAGATCTTTCTTAAATCCTTCTTCTATATATTCTTACAGCTCTTCTTAATTTCTTCTACTTCTGTTAAGTCTTTACCATTTTTGTCTTTTATGATTTCCATTTTTAGATGAAATATTTTTTACATCTCTAATTTTTTGAAAGAGCTCTCTTGTTTTCCCATTCTAATGTTTTTTTTTTCCTACTTATTTGCTTTGCTAATAAACAAAACAAACACACCTTCTTTCTTCATAGAGTTTTCTTGGCAAAGAGAATGGAGTAGTTTGTCATTTTCTTCTCCAGTGGATCACCTTTGTCACAATTCTCTACTTAGGACCTGTCTATCTTGGTTAATACTGCACATTATAGCTCATAGTTTCATTGAGCTGTATAAGACAAATATATATATATATATATATATATATATATATATATATATATATATATATATATATATATATATATGTGTGTGTGTGTGTGTGTGTGTGTGTGTGTGTGTGTACACATATATATTATTTATTGTATATGTGTGTATATATGCATACATATATTTATGTATTACTTTATTCCTTATATTCATGGTTTGGGCCCTCCAGGGAATTTCTACTATTCCACCAGGCTCAAAGATAGTCTATAGATCTATATGCCTAACACTATAGCTCACTAGTGCCCACCAATGGACTTTTCTTTAATAGTCATTCAGTAAATAGTGCAAAGAAAAAGCATTTGCAAAGATAGTAAGAGGACAGTTTAGCAACTAGCTTGTGTAGTGGATAGAATATCAGGTCTGCAGTAATGAAGACCTTGGTCAAATTAAGCCTTAGACACTCTATTTGCCTCAGTTTCCTTCTCTGTAAAGTGATCTGGAGAAGGAAATGGCAAACTATTCTAGTATCTTTGCTAAGAAAACCTAAATGGTATCACAAAGAGTTGGATATAACTGAAGAATATCTTTTTTAAAAATAGTAAGAAAAATAGCTTTGAAACATTCTCCCCACAAAACTGGGGTGCATTCTCCCATAGATGTCTATGGTTTCCATAAAAGAATTAGGAAAAAAATTAAAGTTTACTAGTGGTAAACCCTTCATACATGAGTTACATATGAGTCATCTGTGGCACTTTAGAGCTCCAATATTCTTTTTTGTTCTTATGGTCTTCACACCTATTCCCCCCCAACAACTTCATTTTCTACTCCCATCACAGTATGTCTGCTGAGTGGTTCTCTCAGTTGGACCTTTTGGGCCATTAACTCAACTCTTAACTGTCAGAACCAGCAGGTGCATCTCTTAAAAATCTCTGTATTCTCTCTGATGGATGCCATGTTTTCTATTGGGCCAGAAGCTTTGATGCAAGATTCCATGACTGATGGAGGGAGGAAAAGATTAGACAGAGGTGCTGAACACCATACTGATTCCTGATTTTTAACTGATTCCATGACTGGCAAGGGTTGCTACTCAAAAATCACCAATCTGTAAGTAGATACTGGAAAGCCACCTTTTCAGTTTCCAAAGGAAAACTTCTTCATGCTTTGTAATGGGTAACAGGTTAAAATATATTTTTGCATGTTTAATACATTAATGCTTCATTTCTTTTACCTGCCTCTTAGTTTCTGTGATTAATTACATCAACAATGCTACGATTAAAAAAAGAAAGAAACAAACAACTCTCCTTCCTGTTATACAAACAAAATATATACTAGGTAAGGGAGGGTTTGAGTGGGGAAAAGAGTGGGCATTACAAGCACCTGGAGAGGGGAATCAGGAAAGGCTTCATATAAAAGGTGAATTTTGTGTCAAGTGTGTGTGTGTGTGTATGTGTGTGTGTGTGTGTGTGTGTCTATCTGTCTGTCTGTCTGTCTGTCTGTCTTCCAAGAATGTCTTCCAGACGGTTGTTGAGATTCAGGTTAGCACCTTCCAACTTATAACTCCTCCTTCAGTCCAGATAGTGGCTTCATTTCCAATCTCAGTTCACCCAGGGCTTAGGAAAGAGTATGAGGATGACTTCTGTTCCTCTCCCCATCCTTGAAATCTGTGCATCAGGCTACACAGACAAATACACAGGGATACAACTAGCTCCTGGCTAGTGGAAACTAGAAACAAGAATTATGAAAATCACCTGGTGTGAATTATACATTACAGCTTCCTGGCTATCTCAGGAAACAAAGGATCCGAAAGATTTTTCCAGTTTTCTGGGCCTTTAGGAGAAGGAGCTCATCCTGTAGCCCCTCTGTCTAGGGTGCTCCTAAAAGCACAAAGTCATTCAATCCTTTGACCTCACTTCTGGGGTTATAGACAGCAGTTACCAAACAGAAAGCAGACAAAATAGGGAGGAATGCCCAGATAAAGTTTACCTTGTCCCTCAAGGTTTGTTTGTCTTATCACCAGAATGACGAGCTTCCTTTAGAATGGAGGGTATGAGTCAATGAAGACAGGGGCACTAAAAACTTGGCTTCTCTAGAATATCCTTAAATCTTGAGTCAGCTCCAGAGTCCATCCCAATTCCATAGGATCAAGCCTGACTTGGAGCCAGCCTGCACCTCCATATGTTCCTTCAGAGCAGATCATGTGACATATAAGGCCAGAGTGGACCTGCCACATTCATTCCCATTCAGCCCTGGTGCCCTATGGAACAGTAAACATTTATATGGTCTTTAAAGGTTTACAATATATTTCATGTGCATTATTATTCCCCCTTTTGTTGTTATTATTCAGTTGTATTGAATTCTTCCTGATCCATAGGATATTTTTGGCAAAGAAAGGTTTGCCATTTTCATCTCCATGATTTCTCTATTTTCAGATGAGAGACTGAGAAAAAACAGGGGGTTACATAATTTTCCCAAAGTCACACAGCTAGTAAATATCTGAGGCCAGATTTAAATTCAGATCTTTTTGATTCTAAACCTGATGCTCTATTTACTGCACCATCCAGCTGCCTTTAAAACTGAGACAGAAATTTGTCCATGATCATACAACTAGTAAATATCTAGGGTGGCCAGGTACATGGATTCAAGGTGTAGTTTTTTAGGATGTAGTAAGATCCGAGGACTCACCTTCAGAAAAGGAAAGCTCTAAGAAGAATAGATAATAATAACACTAATAACATACTTTCATATAACCCTTTTCAGTTTACAAAGCCTTCTTCATTATTAACCAATGAAATTGTATAAACATTATTATCATACCCATTTTATAGACGAGAAGACTGGGGTTCATTATATCTATTAAATTTCAGTGCTGGCAATGTTCAAAGGTTCTGATCCTAGGCTCTATGTTCTGCTTACTGCTTCTTCCTACCTTTCTAAGCTTTCTGAATGCTAATGAGGATGAGATTTGCAGGTTCTCTCTGTTACCTCTAGTATCCATCAGATGCTCCTTTCAGATCTCTCAGAGCCATGTGTATTCCTTAAAAGTAGTGTGTATTCCAAGTCCCACTTCAATTATTCACAAGGCCCTGGAAGGCTCTTCTCCCTAGACAGGGATTGAATCCCCAGAATCACAGTCTTTACAGTGAGGTTGAGACAGCAATACCTGATTCAAAATAAGCATGTGACAAATTCACAAAGGCCATTTTATTTCTTTCTTTATTTTTTAAAATAAAGCTTTTTATTTTCAAAACATGTGAATGGATAATTTGACAACATTGACCCTTGCATAGCCTTGTGTTTCAGATTTTCTCCTCTTCCCCCCAACCCCTCCCCTAGCTGGCAAGTAATCCATTATATGTTAAACATGTTAAAATATATGTTAAATCCAATATGTATATAAAAAAAGCAATTCTCTTGCTGCAGAAGAAACATCAGGTCAAAAAAGAAAGTAAATGAGTAAGAAAACAAAATTCAAGTGAACAACAACAAAAGGAGTGAGAATGTTATTTTGTGATCTACATTCAGTTCCCACTGTCCTCTCTCTGGCTCTCTTCATCACAAAATCATTGGAACTGGCATCAATCATCTCATTGTTGGAAAGAGTCACATTCATTAGAATTGATCATTGTATAGTATTGTCAATATTGACAATATTGTTGCCTTATACAATGATTTCTTGGGTATGCTCACTTCACTTAGCATCAGTTCATGTAACTTTCTCCAGGCTTCTCTAAAATCATCCTTCTTATCATTTCTTATAGAACAATAATATTCCATAACATTCATATATCATAACTTATTCAGCCATTCTCCAACTGATGGGCAGCCACTCAGTTTCCAGTTTCTGGCCACTACAAACAGGGCTGCCACAAATATTTTTGCACACTTGGGTCCCTTTCCTTTCTTTAAGATATCTTTGGGATATAAGTCCAGTAGTAACACTGCTGGGTCAAAGGGTATGTACAGTTTGATAATTTTTTTTTAACATAGTTCCAAATTGCTCTCCAGAATGACTGGATCCGTTCACAATCCACCAACAATGCATCAGTGTTCCAGTTTTCCTATATCCCCTCCAAAATTCATCCTTGTCTTTTCCTGTCATCTTAGCCAATCTGAGAGTGATGAGGTGAAATCTAGTTTTCAGGGTTCCTGCTTAGGGAACCAAAAATATGATGAGGTTTAGGTTTGGGGGTTCCCTTTAGTAGGAACCAAATGATGAGGTCTAGAGTTAGGGAACCAAAATGAGATTAGGGTTTCTGGTGGTCAGGGAGTTAAATGATGAGATCCAGTGGCAGGTTCGGGGTTCAGGGAACCAAATAGAAAGGTTTGGCTCCCCTACACCCCCTTGGGATTCAGCGCAAGAGTAGGGAGTTTGGAGAACCCCCTTTTGGCAGTCTCTGTAAAGGAATTTACAAACCTGAAAACTTAGATTGATAAAAGAGGTTTATTATAGGGATTGGGAAGTAAGGTTAGAAATCCTGACAGAGAGGCATAGAGTCTTGTTAGGGAAATAGGTGAGGATAAAGAGAGGGTGGCACTGGAAAAGAATGTTATCCAGTGGGCAGAGGCCTCCTTGACATAGCAAGCATGGCATAGTTGGCATGTCTAGAATCTCTGCAAAGAAATGAGTTTTTAATTGCCATTTTTATAAAGAGCTCTTTGGCTGCAAGATGGGTTTCAACTTGAGCTGAATTTGAATAGAATTGCATGAGTTTCTTTAATTGAATAGGGTTGGAATTCTTTTAGCTCAGGACTGAATCAATCCCATCTAGATAACAGAATGAAGCTGTTTATCTTGTTTCCTTAGGGAAGAGTCCCTCACTTCCTTCAAGGATTTTTAGAGTTTTGGGATCCCTTCTTCAAGAGGTGTAGTGGTATCTCAGAGTTGTCTTAATTTGTAACAACGGCCATTTTCTTTGCCAAAAAGAAGGTTTATTTATGAGAAGAGTTACAGAGAAAAATAAAAGGTAAATGAAATGCCAAATATGAAATAGATTTGAGAGATGTTATAGTTAGCAAAGAAAAAGACAAGTTCCCCTAGAGAACTCACAATTAACTAGGAGAAAGAAAGTGCCTATGAGATGGGAAAAAGCCATTGACTGGCAGCTTAGACTAATTAGCTAAAGTAAGAAGAAAAACACCATTAAAAGGAAAGCACTATGAGAGAGAGAACTATGAGAGTACCTCATAGTGGGCTTAGTCCTAAAGAGAACTTAGCAAAGATCTTCATCATAAACAGATTTTTTACAGGGGAAATATAGCCTTGGGAGTCTTTCACTTGCAAAGGTGGGAACTCAAGAGGGAGGGTCAAAGAGCCAGGTGGTCTACACCTGTCAAAGCAGGTTCCAGACCTGTTTAAAAATATCTAAATTGTATGCAATTGTGGTTGAGAGTTTATATTATGATGTCTTAGCTTATAAGACCGTCTGGGAAAACTAAGTTTCATCAAGGTTGTCTCAAAGGTTGCTATGAATATCTTTAAAGATGCTAACTAGATTGCAGACAAAATGGATGAATTAACAATGCTCTGACTTCACATTATTCTATAGGAAGAGGATTTGGCAGTTCACATCACCTATGCAGACTCCAACGAATGGTCTTAGAAAAGGGAGAAGGAAGGAAGAAGTAGTTTCCTTGACTAGAAATACTTATTCCATGTGTCAGAAAATTTTCTGATTTTTAAAAAGAAATCTAAAGTGGAAGACTATGGGTATGGAATGTCACATACACTGTCAGATATGGTGGACATGTTAGTATGTCTTCTTGAACTACTTGTTTTTCCCTCTTTCTTTTTTATTCTTTGTTACAAAGGAAGGCTCACTGAGCGGGGTAGGATGAAAAATATATTTAAAAGTAAAGATATTGCAAAAACAAAAGATATCTATTACAATTAAAAAAAAAAGAAATCAGTAAACAAGAATTATTAATGCAGTTAGGGAACCAAATGAGGCAGTTAGTAGCAGTCAGAGAGTTGTGGGATCCTCTCTTTGTTCAGAGCAGGTCCAATGTGAAAGAATTCACAAACCTGAAATATTAGACTGGCAAAAGGAAGTTTATTTTCAGCACTTCAGAAGTCAGCTTTTTCTAGGAAGACTTACTTCTGAGTGACAAAATCCTGGCAGAGAGATAAACAGAGGTGTTAACACTGAGAAGAGAATGTCTTCTCAGAGGGCAGGGGTCTTGATAGGCAGCTATGCCAAGGAGATAGAGAGAGAGGTTCCTTGACAAGGAGTGGTCCTGCTTTGGGCCTCTGCAAAGAAATAAGCCCAAAATTGCCTTTTGATAGGAAATCTGAGACTGAAGTTTCAATTGAATGAAATTCCTTCAATATTGTCACTGCCCCCCAGGCCTAGATTTCCAATTGAATAAGACCACATAAGTTCCAGCTAAGTAAGAGTGGTCCTGGACTAATTTTAAAGGAAACCACTTAAATTCTAGCTAAGTAGAGAATGGTCCTGGGCCAATCTTAATGAAACCACTTAACTGCCCCAAGCATGGGGCAGAGTCAGGAGAGTTTCAGGGTTCACCCCTAAATTCAAGGCCTCTCAATTGGCCTCTCAATGTCATAAGCCGTCTCCTAGGATTGCTGGTGTGAGAAATGGGTGGGCATTTGTTTGGTTTCCATAGTCATAAATGTTGAATTGGAGAAATGGGACTTGAATTGGAGGGTTGAAAGCCACAGGACATCAGTGGGTGGTTGGAGTGGAGGCTATCTCTTTAGAGAGCAGGGACTGGATTTTGGCTTTTGTTTTTTTTGCTGAGACATTTGGGGTTAAGTGACCTGCCCAGCTTCCCCAGTTAGGAAGTGTTAAGAGTCTGAAGCCACATTTGAATTCAGATCCTCCTGACTTCAGAAAAGGTGATCTATCCAGTGCCACCTAGCTACCTCAAGGACTGGATTTTGTAATCAGGGTTCGAGGTTTGAGATTTGAAAAGAGTCTTTTGTTCTTTGTCTCTAGCTTTCCATTGTTAACTTCCCCTTCTAGAATGGAAGCTCCTTGGGGGCAAGTACTAGATTGATGGGGGCAGGTGAGCATTTGATAGCCTCAGGCTTTCTTACCTCACAATTTTAGAAATTGTGCTTTAGAAACCCCAGGCAATGGGGAAAGGAGCCAGGAAGTTGGGGAGGGGAGCTCAAATTAGAGGCAGAGTAACTGAATAGGACAATTAGGGAAACTGGGTCAGGACATTAAAAGAGAACTGTGGCACAACAAGTTGAGACTTTATAATAACAAATAGAGCTATAACTAAAAAAAAAAAAATTGCAGATGTTTCTCCCCTGTTTCCCATCACCTCTTAATTAGCATTTAAGTACTTCTTTTAAAGGTGATGATGGCTCTGAATTCTCTTACCTGAGGATATTTGCTTGTATAGTAATTCTCTGGGGAAAGTTAAATTAAGACTTTATTATTATTGACTTAAATTCTTTTGTTTCTGGGATAGATTTCTGGGTTTATGTTATAAACCTGGACTCCCCCAAACAATGGGAGAAAAGGTCAAGTTGAGGGGAGGGAGCTTCTTTTCTATTTAATCTAATATTTTGCAATTTATGCTTTGCCCTTCTTTACTGACAAATATCTTGTCAGTAATATGTAATATGAAACCCTAAAACTTTTGGCTTTGGAGTCTGCCTCAGGAAACTCCTACACCCAATCAGTCTGATTCTGAATAGACTATTTCTTAGTTCATTGTTGACTGATGATCTGGTCAGTGATAACCAAATTTCAGAGACTACCCTCAATTTATCTGGAGATTACCTCCTAGCTTTATCCTTAAGTCATAGAATTAATGTAGCTACGATTGAAAGCTGTATAATCTATCTCCTTACTTCAGTTTCTTTACTGGATTCCCTTAGAATGGTGTATATTACTTTCAGTAAAACTTTGCCCATTTTCTAGGAGATGGGTTCAAGCCTGAAAATTCTTTAGAGACATCTCAAGACACAAATCCTTGACAAAGGTCTCCTTGCTTCTGGCTCCTTACTAAATTCAATTTTGCCCACTTCAATTGGCATTACAATTACAATAAACTTTACCCTTGACTTGGATATGCATTCAAACCTGCAAATACTTTTGAGATACCTCATGACACTGGTCTATGACCCCCAAACTTTTTGGGGTCCCCCAGACTTTTGGGGTCCCCTTACCAATATCAACAAGATGGGGGATGTCCTTTTTTACAAGATCATAGTAAACTCCTTTTTGCTTTTTCTTACCCTGAGAATCTCTGATTGTTTTTGTGGTTGATACTGTCCCACAGTTTGGGGGTTCATTCTGGAATATTTCCTGTTCTTGAGGGGTCTCTTCTGTATCAAATCCTTGGGCAGGCACTCTCTGAAGAGTTGTCCAGTAGTGATGAGATAAAGGAAAGGGGGAACCCCATTTCTTGGGCGCATAAATAATCCCATGAGGTGCAGTGTCCCCTGTAAATGAATTTACAGGCCCGAAAACCTAGATTGATAAAAGGTTTATTGTAGAAATTTGGAAGTAAAGTTCAGTTAGAGAGACGCCAGGGCCAGAGGTGGCCCCTGGACGGGCAGGAACCCTTACATGGCTGGAAGGATACCATGTTTGGGGGGAGGGCTCCTGCAAAGAGAGAGCTACAGCTCAGCTCTTTTATACCTAGAAGGGGCTTGTGGGCAGTGCCAAGTTCTGGTGGGCTTTTCAGATAAGTTAGAGACTGTGGGGACTGGGGAAAGCTGAGCAGATAGTGGGGGCTGGGCCCGGATATTCAAAAGGGTGCTTTTTGACCAGGATTTGTGAATCAAGGTCAGCCATGGGAGTTGGGAAATCAGAAAGGAATCTTAAAGGTACTTCAACCCCTATCAGTAGTCTTTGGATTTGGCTCAGGAACTCCCCCTCTGATTTAGTAAACTCCTGAAGAAAAACAGTGGGAGAAAGCAAAAGGAAGTAGGCTAGCAAAGATAGAGGATTAATTTGGCTCAGGAGAAAAGCCAGCTGAGGAAAGTTTGAAATCAGTCAGGTAAGTTGTGCTACATAGTCTAGAAGGCAAGAACTGGTGGGGAGAGGGAGATTATATAAAGAGTACTCTCCTCTTCCAAGCAACTGGTGAGTCATCTGGATAACAGGAAAATCCTGGGTGGTTTGAGCTCTTCAGGATCTTATTTTCCTTTGGTAAGATCAGGTGAATCCTCCCTTAAAAGAGGTTAAGATACTGTGAACCTTAGCAAAGGAAAATAGCTGGCTCTAAACCTGTCTGGTTTAGCTCTTTAGGAAGAGTTGGGATGAAATACCAAAATGTATAGGGATTAAGTACTGTTTTGTTTGGGCTCACTCTGAGAAAATGTGCAAGCCTGAGGGTTAAGTGTAAATTCAAAGGAACCTTCAAAACTAAAGCCTGCTCCTAAGGGCTTCAGAAATTCCAGAAGTCCCTTCCTCACTTCTCCTCCAAGTTGGGGCTGAGAATGAGAGCTTGATGGATTTAGAAAAGCTGTGTGTGTGACCAGGAAACCCCAAAACTCTGAAAAATCCTTAAAGGAGAAAACCTTCTTCAACTCTGCCTCAGGGAGGGGACTCCACCCCAAGCATAGTTTCATCTTTATTATCTGAGTGGGGACGGCTCAGTCCCAAAACCCATTGGATTCAATTCAAATTCTAACCCTGGCTGAAACCCAGCCCAGAGCCAACCTGGAACTCCACCTACAAGTTCCCTTCAGTTTTTAGCCAAAGCCCTCTGTTATAAAAGAACCAGATTGGAGCCCTCTCTTTGCAGAGGTTCCAAACATGGCAGCCTTAAACCTGGTTCTGGTGTCTTTTATCTTTACCTTCAACTTTATTAACTAGACTTTACTTCCAAACCCCATAATAAACCTCTTTTATCAATCTTGGTTTTCAGGTCTGTAAATTCCTTTACAGGGGACTCTTGTGCTGCTACTAGACCTCATTTAACTCCGTATCCTTGCACCAAATCCAAAGAAGTTGCAGGGGAATTCTATTTGACTCCCTGTGCCCCAAACCTGCCACTAGACCTCAATTAAACCTAATTTCATTTAGGTACCCCAATTCTAAACCTCATCATGTGTGTGAGGGAGAGAAAGACAGACACACACACACATGCAGACAGAGAGAGAGAGACGCACACACAAAAAGACAGAGAGAGAAAGAGAGACAAAGAGAGAGAAAGAAAGAAAGAGACACAGAGACAAAGAGACACACAGAAAGGACAAAGAGAGAGAGAGACAGAGAGACAGACAGATGCAGACAGACAGAATGCAAGTGTGCCTCTATTTGTCTTCTGTATTTCAGGCAGCTGAATTACAAAGGAAAAGATCTGACTATTTGGAATTTAAAAAGTGCTTGTTTTATATATAATTGAACTCATGCAAATAGCTTTTGGCTAGAGAGAGGAAGCAAATAAAGGGAGGAAGGGAAATCTCGCTAAGAGCCTTCCAAAAGTCTTCAGGTGGATTTCACTGAAATGCCAGCATTTACTGGTAATTATAGATCACTTAACTGGATGGATGGAAGCCTGTCCTCTGAGCTCAGCCACTGATGGAATATAGTTTCTAGGGGGGGGGGGGGAGACAGCATTAATTTTAAGGTCCCTTGACCTTAGGGTGCTTCTGTTTTAACAATGTCAGTGATTTGAAATCTTCTGGCTTTGGAATCTGTGATCCTGAGGCCCTCTGATCTAAGAATGCTACTGTTTTGTCGATCATTGTAAAAGTCTCCAGGCCTAGGAATATAATAATATTTCTTCCCTTAGACTTTAGTGAAGATATATTAGTGACCCTGACACACTCTAACCTTAGAATACTATTGTTCCTACAATCTTGTCTGTCAATGATTCTTCTGGCTTTAGGATAGTTCTAGATCTTCTGGTCAGTGATAACCAAATTCCTGAGATCACTCCTCAGTTCTACCTCTAGGCCATAAAATTAACATATCAATAAAATGAAGAACTAGATAAATGTGTCTCCTTGCTTCTGGCTCCTTACTAAATTCATTTAGAATTTTACCCACTTCAATTGGCATTGCACTTACAATAAACTTTACCCTTTGACTTGGATATGCATTCAAACCTTCAAATATTTTTGAGATACCTCATGAGACTGGTCTAAGATCCCAAACTTTTTTGGGGTCTCTTCCCAACCTCAACACTAAAGTAGCTGGGGTCAGCAAAAATCCTCCTAGAATAGATCATTAATGCCTTGGTGGGGGGAAGGGTGAAAGGAGAGGTCCCATTCTTTCAGACAAAGGATATGTTTTTAAGAAATTGTATGCTGGCTGTGTTCTCATCCTTTTTTTAGTCCTTAGGAAACAAGGATTGCTGACCCAAGCAACACTTTTGGAGTTTGGAGTTTGTAGGAGAGTGGACATTTACTAAATCCTAGAAGAAGCAGAATAGAAGGACGTTAGCAGACATTTCAGATGAATGAGACTGCAGCCTGGAACACTGGCTTAAAGGAGGAACCTAAAAATGGAGTGTAAAGAACAATTTATAATCTCTAAAATTGGCTTTGCAATTAGGAATGTTTTGTGGGAAGTGGGAATATTTATGCTTAGAGGAATTTTAACAATATTGATGTTGTACCTATCATTTATATTTTAAAGAGACTCCTCAATTGGAGGAAGTCAGATTAACATTTTTTTTTTAGGATGAAGAGATTATTGTTAATTCTGATAGGGTTCTTTATTGTGAAATTAGAATATTCTATATTCTGAGTTTTAGTTGGTTGTATTGGGTCATTTAAAAACTGTTTCCATTGTTTAGGGAGATTCTGAGAACAGTTTTCTATGTCTTTGTACCTTTGAACATGGTTAACAACATGTTTTAATATAGATTGGTTATCAAGGACTTTATTTTAATTAAAGTTTTTTTTTATTTTCCAAACATATGCATGGACAATTCTTCAACATTAGTCCTTGCAAAACCCTGTGTTCCAATTTTACTCCCCTTGCCCTAAGTAGCCTAATAAATGTTAAACATGGTAGAAATATATGTTAAATCCAATATATGTATACATATTTATACAATTATTGTGCTACACAAGAAAAAAAGAGAAGCAAAATAAAATGCAAGCAAAAAGAGTGAAAATGCTATGTTGTGAACCAGACTCAGTTCCCATAGTCCTCTCCCTGGGTATAGATGGCTCTGAACAACTGGAACTGGTTTGAATCTTCTCGTTGTTGAAGAGGGCCACGTCCATCAGAATTGATCATTGTATAATCTTGTGGTTGCCGTGTATAATGATTTCCTGGTTTGATTATTGAGCATCTTAAAATGATTTGTGTAATGTTGAATTTAAAACCCACCTACTTAGATATGAAGAAAAGCTATGAACTTTTTAGGATGAATCTCTTACTGTTATCAATGTAAGTAGGTATAGTCAGTCCTTATTTAGGATATGTAATCCTTGAGCTAAATTTACCTGAAGCTTTGATTAATGAAACTTGCTATTTGAGATAAAAATTTCTTGGGATTGTAGCTGATATTATTTGGAATTTTGAATTCAGATATGATTGTGTGATGGATTATCAAGCCATAATCCACCTTCTGAAAGGAATATGCTACCAGCTCCTTAGAGGAAATGGATCTTGAATTGTTACAGGTGGAGATTATTATCTGAGCAAGAATTGGGAGGACAACCTTGGCCTTTGCTTAACATGGGTTCCTTCTGACTCGCTTTCCTAGGGATGTTCCTTTGAATAAGAACCCACCTGATTATTCCTGAGTGGCTATAAGGTAGAATTGTTGCTGCATAGTTAGTTGCCAACTATAAAACAGAGCTAAGGATATTTTATCCTATTATGTATATGCTCTCAGGCTGAGGCCTGAAGGACCAGTTTTTGGTTATAATTTTGTCCCTGCTTTTTCCTTTTATAGCAAGCTTTTAAAATCAGAGAAAGTGATCAATAGAAGTCACAAATACAACTCAAGTATGTAATATTGACGAGGTTTAGAATTGGGGTACCTAAATGAAATTAAAGCTTTAATTGAGGGCTAGTGACAGGTTCGGGGTACAGGGAGTCAAATGAAACTCTCCTGCAATCCCTTTGGATTCAAAGCAAGGATACAGAGTTAAATGAGGTCTAGTGGTGGTGCAAGAATCCCATGTAAAGGAATTTACAGACGCGAAAAACTAGATTGATAAAAGAGGTTTATTTTGGGGTTTGGAAGTAAGATTAAAGTCTAGTTACTAAAAGGTAAAGGTAGAGATAAGAGGGCACTGGAAATATTATTCCAGTGGGCAAAGATCCTTAGCATGGCAGGTGTAAGGCTGCCATGTTTGGAACTCTGCAAAGAGAGGACTCCAGCTTGGCTCTTTTATAAAGAGAGATTTAGCTAAAGGGGCCTGAGGGTGGAGTCCCAAGTAGGCTTGCTGGGTTTCATCAAAGGCTAGAATTTGCTAGGTGGGGGTTGGGAAACCTGAGCAGATTATTAGAATAGGGGCTGGAACAGCCCAAGTTGGCTCAGATCAGATGGGGGCGGGGAGAGCCCAGATCTCCTATTGAAATTCAAAGGGGTGCTTTTGACCAGGATTTGTGAATCAAAGATCCTAGCTTCTTGAATTGGTAATGCATCCGCTAGGAGGGGTTGGGAATCAGAAAGGAATAAATCAATCTGAAAGGATTAGTTTCTTAAAGGGTCCACAACCCATATCAAGATCTTGCAGTTTTCAATCTGAATATATGTGGCCATTATATCCTAAATAACTAGATAAATGAATATTTGCTTTACTCATCTATCTGTTGCTAGATGCATATATCTGCATTTTTGTTGTTGCTGATAGGCATTTTTATTTATGAAAGGCAACTTACTCTAATTACTGGGGATACAAACAGTTGGGGTGATAGATGGCTCCAGATGGGAGTTGGGGATACAGAACCCAATTTGTATCCTGAATAGGCTCATGGGACTCCAGACCTTGGTTGAAATAAATAATAACCAGATGACAAAGGTACTGGATTTGTTACATATTTGAGAGGAAGAGAGGGCTTTTATAAGTTTCTTATTGGCACTGACAATTTCCTGGTAGAAAGGGAGTACCCCATGAGGTTGGGGCATGCCCTTAGTTGGCAGGCTAAATTCTGAAAGGTTTACCTAATTTTTACCTAATAATTTACCTAAATTTACCTAAAAATTTACCTAAAAGATTCACCCCAAAAGAGTTAGCTGTAAGGAGAAGTGGGCTCAGAAAGCTTAGTGCATTTAGGACAGGTATCATGTGGTATGGAAGAAGGAAAAAGACACCACAAGGCAGAATGCTGTGGTGAACTGACCCAGAGGAGAATAGTGGCCATGGGATAGCTTACAAGTAGGTTTTATAAGAAAAGCTTGGCAGTGGGAACATGACTGGGATTTCCACAGAAGAAAGATTGAGCAACCTGGAGAGAGATGTCCAGTTAGACAAGGATAGACTCTGGTAGAGAAAAAGAACAAGCCAGGTTCAGAGGGATTGGAGACGGAGAACAAGATGGTTGAGGAAATGTATGAAGAAAGCATGAGAAGCCTTCAAAGGTTAATAAATAAAAGAGGAGGGATTGGGTGAAATTAACTGAGTGCACATACTTTCATGAGAATATAGCCTTAAACTATATCTTAATTGTGACTTGAGACTTTATAATAACAAATAGAACTATCGCTGGTTGCAGGTATTTGTCCCCTCCAGTTTCCTATCACCTCTTAGTTATCATTTAAGTACTTCTTTTGAAGGTGATGATGGCTTTGAATTCTCTTATTCCAGAATAGCTGTTTGCATAGCAGTTCTGTTGGTGATGAGAATAAAACTCTGTATGACCTGAGTTAGCCCTATAAAATTATGTAAAATCACCAACAAAATGTCTCCTTTGATCTACAAACCCAAATGGTTTTGCATCCTCTTGGAGCAAGATAAGCTTTCTTGGGGGAAGTCACAACTCCAGGCAAGTTTTCACATTCACCTGAATTTCCCTTAGACTCATGCATATAATGGGTTTTCATAAAATGACTCTTTGCAGATCAATTCTTTCTTGAGAATGATATGCTCACTAAGAGAATCCCTCTTGGTGTTTTTTTGTTTTTTGTTTTTTAACAATAAAGCTTTTACCATAGCCCTCCCTAACTCAAGCCTTGGATATCGGAACCTCAACTATTCCTGCCTAACCTCTACATCAATATCCTCATCATAGGGAAATTTAAATTGAGCTTGTTATTATTGACTTATATTCTTTTGTTTCTGAGATAAATTTCTGGGTTTAAGATGTAAGTTTGGATTCTCCCAAACAATGGGAGAAAAGGTCAAGGTGGGGGGTGGACCTCTGTTCTATTGAATCTGGTGTTTTGTAGTTTATGCTTTGCACTTCTTTTCTGACAAACACCTTGTCAAATGGGAGATGTCCTTTCTCTCAAGATCATAATAAAACCCCTTTTTGTTTTTTCTTACTCTGAGAGTCTCTGATTGTTTTTGTACTTGATACTCTCTCACACAATATCAAACATATTGGTATACTACAAGTATGATTCCTTGAGACTTAGGAGAAATACCCCTTTCTCAGTTGACTCTCAAGAGGAAGATAATACCTTATTTTCACCCACTTAGCTACTTCCTATTAAATGCTGGCCATACATCAGCAATAGGCAGTAAGCCTCTTTATCAAAGTGAGCAAATTTGCATTCTAATGAAATGGATGTGCTTGTTTATTTTTACATAAAGAATTAACTCTTGATAGAATATTTGATACCTTTTGCTATTGCCAACATTTTTTCTTTGACCCTCTCCTTCAGAGATGGGACTTCATATGGGGCAGTTTAAGAAGCATTGGGTTATACACAGGTTGTTATTTCTCACTCAATTAGAGTCACCCCTCTCTCCCAGTACATGCAATATTGAAGGGCTGTTCCTCAGGATTTGGAGTTAAGAAATCTAAGTTTAAGTTCTGGCTCCAGTACTTATTGCTGCATGAATCTGGCAAATCATAGGTCTCTCTGAGTCTTGGTTTCCCCATCTGTAAGGTGAAGAAGTTGGAGATGATGTCTTTTCAAGTCTCTTCCATATCCAAATGTACATTTCTATGTGGGGAAATGTGATAGAAACCTTGGTACATTGCCCCATAGTTAGGAAAACAGTGAGAAATATCTTGAAGTTATTGTTGGAAAGCCTGGAGCTGGGAAAGAAGATAGAAAAAAGCAAAAAAGAAGGAAGGAAGGAAGGAAGTATTTAAACACTTTACAGATATTATCTCATTTACAATAATCCTTCAAGGTAGGTATCATTGTTCTCCTTATTTTACATATGAGGAAATCAAGACAAACAGAAGTAAAGTTTTTTTTTTTTTTTCTTTTTCCTGAGGCTGGGGTTAAGTGACTTGGCCAGGGTCACACAGTTAGGAAGTGTGAAGTGTCTGAGACCGGATTTGAACTCGGGTCCTCCTGAATTCAGAGCTGGTGCTCTATCCACTGTGCCTCCTAGCTGCCCCCAGAAGTAAAGTTAAAGTACTTACTCAGGGGTACACAGCTAGTAAGTGTCTGAGATTGGATTTGAATTAAAATATTTGTGATTCTAAGCCTCTAACCACTGTAGCATCTTGTTGCCATTGCACCATCTACCTTGAATATGATTAGTTCAATGCTATATCTGGACAAAGTAGAACTGTAGTGTGATTTGAGGTTGTGGAAAGCCAGACATTTGGTAGCTTCTTATTTTAATTAATTCTTAATTCTTAATTAATTAATTATAAGAGAGTTGTTAAGAATACCCTTTAAATCAGCCACAGGTTTTAGGAGTGAAAGAATTCACTCATTCCCAAATATTAGTTGCAAAATGAAAGTTTATTGTTAGATAGAAATTAGTTTCCCAAGAAACTGACTTCTATAGTGGCAGATCTATGGAAAAAGGAGTTTTGCACTGAGATTGCAGTTTTCAGTGGACAGAAAGTCCTGGCAGCTGAGTGAGCTACTGAGGTCCATCTGCAAAAGACCTTCTTGAAGGAAGTTATTATATTGAGTCTTAGTGGGGGCTGGGACAGCCCAAGCAGGTCAGACCCAGTCTGGGCTGGGACAGCACAAGTTGGCTCATTTACAAGCTGAATTTCAGCTTGAGCTAGAATTTGAATAGAATTGAATGAGTTTCTTTAATTCAATAAGGTTGGAATTTTTTTGCTCTGGACTGAACCAACCCCACCTAGATAACAGAATGAAACTGTTTATCTGTTTCCCTCAGGCAGGGTCCCTCACTGAGGCAGAATTGAAGATTTTCTCCTTCAAGGAGGTTTAGAGTTTTGGGGTCCCTTCTTCACTAGGATAAAATCCATGTCATCCACCTAATGGATAAAAGCCATAAGGCTTTCTGGCTATGGATGAGGCTGTTCTATCTCTCTCAGAACATTTGCAATTCAAAATTTTTCCAAAAGCCCGGAGTTATCACCTGCACATCCTATCCTTTCTAATAATCTCTAGTATACTGGTTTCCTCAAGCAATGGTCTCTCATCCCCAGCCCTGGCATTTTCCTAGCAATCCTTGAACTGAATTCTGGGGAATATGTATGCAAATAATCATTTGAATGGAAGGTAGATGATGCCTTGCTGTCATATCCATCTATAATGCTTGCCCCCAACATACTCATACCTGCTATTATCCCCCAAGATTCTCCCACTAACTCTGATTTCCCTTTCTGAATTGGGGTGAGCCCCTCAGGGATCTCAGGCACTTATACACAGTAAAAGCTATAGAGAGATACTAGAAAACATGCACTTTCCCCTATCACGTCATGGCAGCCTATAGCATCAGAGGATGAACTTGTTTTTTTTGTCATTTCAGTCATGTTTGATTCTTCCTTTTGGGGTTCACTTGGCAAAGATAGTAGAGTGGTTTGCCATTTCCTTCTCCAGTTCATTTTACAGATGAGGAAACTGAGGCAAACAGTTACTTGCCCAGAGTCACACAGCTATTAAGTGTCTGTGGCTAGATTTGAACTGAGGGCAATGAGTCTTCCTGATTCCAAGCTCAGTGTTGTATCCACTGTGTGACCTAGCTGCCTTATTAACTAACACCTTAAGTCTAAACAATCAACAAAACAATAAATAAAATCGTGATTTGTAGCATTTGCCAAGATAGAAATGCTTACATTGAAAATTTAACAATCCCTTTCACCAGCCAGTTGGAGTTGCATGAATAATAAACCACTCAAAGCCCAACTTATTGTCTTTGCTGTGAGTCAGGGAGAGGGGGGAAAATAGCAGTGTAAGGAATAATAGTATCACAGATCCCAAACTAGAAAGGGCTTGAGAAAACATTTAATTCAGGGATTCTTAATTTGAGATTCTTCCTGAGCTCAGAGTTCAAATCCAATCTCAGACACTAGCTGTGTGATCTTGGGCAAGTCCCCTAACTCTGTTTGCCTCAGTTTCCTCATCTGTAAAATGAACTAGAGAAAAAAATGGCAAATTATTTCGGTATTTTGCCAAGTACATTTGGCAACCCCAAATGTAAACTCTTTTTTACAAAGAGTTATATGTGACTGAAAAAAATGACTGAACAACAATAAAATTTAGAACGGGAAAAGAGAAAAATTATTACTCAATCAACAAGTGTTGTGGTCATTTTAAGAGCTCAAATTATATGAGCCCTTTGATCTCAGAGGTGAAATGAATGAGGCAGGAGATTCGTAGAATGTGAAAAGAGCTCCAGTTTTTTATGCTGTAAAACCTTATTGATATACATTTTTGCAAGTGTGATCAGGGCATGAACAGTAGGCAATCCCCAATCACTATTCAAAGAAGCAGCTTGTGGGCTTTGCATATGCATGGTATCTGCCAATGGGAGGAGAACCAATCCAGCAACTCGCTGGTAGGTAAGAGGCCCCAGTGTGGCATACCTGCTCCAGAGCAACTATGCTGTGACCCTCACACCGAACCCTTCCCTTGCTGTGCATCACTGCTCCTTGGTCAACAAGGAGTTTCTGCAACATAACAGAAAACTTATTGTGCACCAAAGGTTGAGGTGGCCTCCGTACTTCCTCTCATGGGGTCCCATACCTAGCAAACAAGTATTTGTTAAGTTAACACTCAGGTTTTTAGGAGTACTAATAGTGATAGAGGTTGGGGTCCCTTTAAGATTCCTTTCTGATTTCCCAACCCCCATGGCTGATCTTTGATTCACAAATCCTGGTCAAAAAGCAAAAAGCCCAGTCCCCACTATCTGCTCAGGTTTCCCCAACCCCCCACAGTTTCTTCCTTATCTGAAAAGCCTGCCAAGAACTTGGGGCACTGCCCACAAGCCCCTTTTAGGTATAAAAGAGCCAAGCTGGAGCTCTCTCTCTGCAGGAGCCCTTTCCCCAAACATGGTATCCTTCTGGCCATGTAAGGGTTCCTGACCGCCCAGCGACCACCTTCAGCCCCGGCGTCTTTCTAACTAAACTTTACTTCTAAAATCCCGACAATAAACCTTTTATTTATCAATCTAGGTTTTTGGGGCTGTAAATTCATTTACAGGGGACACTGCACCTTATGGGACTATCTTACTATCTTTGTGCCAAGAAAGGGGGTTCCCCCTTTCTTATCTCTCATCAATAGTATCAGCTATCTTTAGCTCCATTTTGATATGGTCTTCCTCATTGTTAGCTACAGTGACTAGTGTCCCACTTCCATTTAACCAAAGAACATTAATTAGTTTTTACAACAGAATATTTACTTTGAAGATAGAGCAAGGAGTACAAACATCCCCTCTCCCCAATGCCTGAAGGAGAAACTCTCCACTATACCACCCCAATCTCTGGGGGAGTAGGCTCAATCTTAAAGTAGCATTTGTCCTACCCAGATTGTGTCCAAATTTGGTATGACAAATGAATGAATCCTTATTTCAGGCTGACTCTTTACAAAATCAGGTATAGTTTTCACTCTTGGCTCTTTTGAAATTCACAAATTTCAAAGTAAAGAAAATTTCAAGGGCAAAGAACTGAGACCCATATTCATGGGTCAACAGATGTGGTTAGCAAACTGAAACCAATTACAGAAATCTTCAAATGCTCCAAATTTCTCCAAAGAAATTACATTAGAGGTTATCACAATTCTCCCAGAAGCAGGCTCCCCAGCCTCTTCAATGTGAGGTATGGCATCAATGGCACTCTATATACTCATAAAGCTTGGGCTCATTGGCCAATTCCCTATTACACAAACAAAGTGGTTAAATTCAAGCTAGTGTGAGAAGTAGGGGGAATCAGGATGGTTTCATGCAGAAAATAACAACAACTGAACTGGATCCTTTTTTTTTCTTTTAAAACAGTTTTTCTTTGTTTTATTTTAAATTTATGGAATAAAATAAACAATTCCATAGTATACTATAATAAAAAAAATGGTTGCATGAAACTGCAAATCTATTATGTACAACCTGCTATTCCTTTTAAATATATGTCATCATGTAAATTTTCTCCCTTTGTTCCCCCCATACCTATCATTAGATAAAAATGGAATATATATGTATAGAACTGAGCTGAGCTCCCTTGATCATTTTTAGGGATACAGTCTTAGCATTGAAGGAATTTGGGATGACACAATAATATTTTGGTCCCTTTAGTGAATAAGGAGGAGGAAGCTGCTTCAGAGTATTGGCCATTGAATCAAGAAGTATCCTCTGAATAGATTGTAAAGGAAAAAGCATCTTCTACTTTTCTTTCTCTCTCCTAAATGTGACATGGAAATATTTCTCTAGGATTTTCTGTGAAGGACATCCTCTCTCCCACCCCCACCAAATATCAAAGCTACTTGCACAGGCAAGCTTAATATCCAGGTAAGCTTGAGCCTATAAGCCAGGTCATTACACGTTTCTTTTATTTTATATTTCTTTTTCCTGAGCATAAGGTTTGAATAGCAATTCTGCAGTGGACATTTTTAGCATTAGAGGCAACTTAATGAATTTGAGACATTTTGGGTCCTTCCTGGGTCCCTTAGTTGTAGCTAACTGGTAACAAAAGTTTTCTGTAACTATATACTCCATAGAGAAGACAACCAAAGACAGCAGGAGGAGCCAAATCCCTGATTAGGATTGATAGAATCATGGTGGAATTGTTCAAGCAGGACAGAGCTGAAGTGAACTTACTACTTTGTTTTAAGTTTTTAAATATCAACCTCCCAGGAGAGTGTAAGACGAGTTATAGAAAACTATTATGTTTTAAGTCTTTGTCTATGATTACTGAGGCTGTGTGTGTGTGTGTGTGTGTGTGTGTGTGTGTGTTTTAAACATTTCTTTTGTGTGGAAGAAATAAATAGCTGCCCTATATCTCACCTGCATTGTAATTAAGTATCTTTCTATCACTTTGGATAAATCTTGCTATGAGCCAAGCCTAAACTTTCTTTAAGTGATTTTCCTTGGGCCTTCTGGGATAGAGGTATAGAGAGCCAGAGAGGACGTGAAAAGAACCTATCTCTTCAAGGACTGAACTCAATCTGTTATTTGGTCCAGGAATGAGGACATTTTCTACTCATGAGTTTTGGGTTTAGGCTTAGAGCTTTTTTTGTGTGCTAATTGATCATAATTGGGGGCTTGACTTACAACAAGCTTGAAAATCATTGATTCTCCTCCCTCCCTTACAAAAATGAACTTCCCAGTGTGGAAGAAAATGAAGCAGCAGATGGCATTCCAGAAGATGGTAACTTCGAATTACTAGAAAAAAAGTTGTATTAGAGGTGGCAGCAGCTAAATGGAGAAATAATCATGGGAGGCTTTTAAAACAGAATGGGGTAGGGATGGGGAAGGTGATACCCAGCCAGGAGATGGGCCCATCAAAAGTATTCCAACACAATGTAAGAGTGTAAATTGTTTGGGGAAATGTTTCCTCCCTTACCTGTATTTCCTGTAGGGGAATCTGAAAAACAAATTGAACTTCATTTTATAGCTACTGCAGAGAGTAATAATTCTACTACTTGATTCTCTTGTTATTTTCTTTGCTATTCTGTCCTAATTAAATGCTTTGCTATTTGACAGTTGGTTCCTACTTAGTCTGTTAGTAGAGAATAAAATAGAGGAGAGATTGAGCTGTATTTACAAAATTATAATTATCTCACGAATCTTACATTGAATCTGAGATAATAAAGAGTTCCAGAATTATTGTATGGCCAGTACTTTAATATTAAAAAAGATAAAGAAGGACATTAAACAGTGATGAAATGTTCTGCACAAAATGAGAGGTTATCATTCTTAGATATGTATGTACGTGCACATATATGTATCTATTAATTTAGGAACAGAATCCATAACTGAAAATTTTACAATCTTGCAAAAGGAAATAGATTTGAAAAGCAATAATAATGGAAGATTTTCACATCTTGTTATCAGTATATGAAAAATTCAATGAAAATATTGGTAAGATAATAATCACAGAATTTAAAAGAATAGCACCTCTCAGATTGGCTAAGATGACAGGAAAAGACAATGACAAATGTTGGAGGGGATATGGGAAAACTGGAACACTAAAGCATTGTTGATGAAGTTGTGAAATGATCTAACCATTCTGGAGAGCAGTCTGGAATTATGCCCAAAGGACTATAAAACTGTGCATACCCTTTGACTCAGCAGTGCCAACTCTGGGTCTGTATTCCAAAGAAATCATAAAGGAGGGAAAAGGACCCACATGTACAAAAATGTTTGTGGCACCTTTTTTTTGTGATAGTAAAGAATTGGAAAATTAATCGATGCCATTAGTTGGGGAGTGGCTGAACAAGTTATGATATATGAAGGTAATGGAATATTATTGTTCTATAAAAAATGATGAACAAGCTGATTTTAGAAAGTCCTGGAAAGATTTACATGAACTGATGCTAAGTGAAACAAACAGAACAAGGAATACATTGTACACAATAAGAGCAAGAATGTGCGATGAGCAATTATGAAAGATTTGGTTCTTTTTAGTGGGTAAGTGATTCAAAGCAATCCCAATAGACTTTGGACAGAAAATGCCATCTGCATCCAGACAAAGAACTAAGGAGACTAAATGTAAATCAACACATTCCATGGTCTCTTCTTTTTTCTGTTTTTTTTTTTTTTTTCTCTTTCCCATGGCTTTTCTCTTTTGCTCTGATTTTTCTCTCCCAACTTGATTCATAAAGCAATATGTGTTAAAAATAAATTTTTAAAAAGAAAAAAAATAAAAGCATCAAATAAAAACATTTAAAATATTAAGCCAACTTAACCTAATAAATAAACTATATGGAAGGAACTCATATATTTTTTCCCCCTTCAATACTCATAGAACTATATCTATAGCAAGGTTATGACTAGAGAATTTGCCCATGAAACTGGGCACATGCTCTGGCCTCTTTTGTTGGGAGAAGTGTTTTGGAATATTACTAAAAAAATCTGAACAACTAAAAACTCTCAGTTGGTTGGTTCATCTGTTTCAAAGATGATTGATGGCCGAGAGAGCGGACAAACAACTCGCTCCATAGATTGTAAGAGGAACTGAGGAGAAACAACTTCCCCTTTCTCTTCCTCTCTTTTGAGAATATTACTTGGGACTCTTCCAGTTTTCCCTTGGACTTTGAGCCTGGGGGGTTGGGAGACAGAAGAAGGGAATTTTTCTTCTACTCTCCTCATTATACCCACAATCATGTAAATTAGAAGTGTATGGCAGCAAGAACATGTACTTGCCCATGTAAGCCTAAAATTGGAATTTTCTTGATCCAATATTGATCTTAAGTGAAGGGTATTTCTAGTCTTGGTGGTTACTGTATAAACGTCAAATGTCAGGAGCTCCTGAGTCTGTGCCAGCTGTTCAGTAGGAGGTGCTTCCTGCTACTACAATGCTTCTTACAGGAGAACATTGCCACCATCAGGAAGATACCATAGCCAAAAGGAGTTAGAAAGACCATACCACATCCTGATTTGTTAGGAGATCCAGATTTAGGAATCATGTAGATTGTACATATTAAGGGAAAAGTGAAATAATTGCCCTAAAAGGCCATAAAATATCTTACCTTCTTTTTTTTGAAAATTATAAGAGATGGGCTATTGTTTCACATTTCAGATACTTGTTAATAGGCACTTGTAAGTCTTTTAAGTATTTTTTCTTGTTGCTCAGCAGGTGATTGATTTTTTTAGTAGCTGATACCACTGGTCCAGAGATATGCTTCTGTCACAAAGGGTTCTGGTTCTGGTCTCAGATGCCTCACTTCAAAGAGAAAGGATTAGGTGGTACTTTCTGGAATGTACTCTCTAGAGCACTGTCCCCCATCCCAGTGCATTGGGATTTGAAAAATCTCTTACATAAGGTTCAGACATGGCTAGGATCTTATCTAAGGGAAAAAGTACTTAATGTACAAAGCAGATATTGGGAATAGGATAGCTATTGACATTGAGTGCTACAAAATTTAAAACAAAAAACCTCCTAAGCTCTTTTTGTGGTGGCAAAGAAATGGAAACTGAGGAGATGTCCAATGGAAAATGGCTGAATAAGTTATGATATATGAACATAATAGAATACTATTATTCTACAAAAAATGCTGAACAGGATAATTTTAGAAAAACCGATGCTGAATAAAACAAGCAGAGCCAGGACAACATTGTACACTGCACAAGGAGATTGTGTGATGACCAACTGTGATAGACTTGGTTCTTCTCAAAAATTCAGTGATCTAAGGCAATTCCAATAAACTTTGGATAGAAAATGCCATCCACATTTAGAGAGATAACTATGGAGAGTGAATGTGTATCAACATTTTCACCTTTTTTTTTGTCTTCTGGTTGTTTTTTTTTCTCATAGTTTTTCTTTTTTGTTCTAATTTTTCTCTCCCAACATGACTCAGATAGAAATATGCAAAAAATGAATGTACATGTGTAACCTTAGGAAAAAAAAGAAAAAGATCTGCAATGCTTTATTACATGTCTGACATCCATATCCAGAGAAATAACTATGGAGAGGAAATGTAAATCAGCACATGCTATGTTCACTTTTTTTTCCTTCTGTTTTTTTTTTTTTCCTTTCTCATGGAAAACATCATTCATATCCAGAGAGAGACTTATAGAAACTGAATGTAGGTCAATATACACTATTTTTTATCTTTCTTTCCTTTCTCATGATTTTTCCTGTCTGATTTTTCTTTTCCAACCTGACTCATATGGAAGTAAATGTAAAAAATGAATGCAAATGTATAACCTAAAATATTTTTAATTAACCTAAATTAAAATTAAAATTTATAAAATATATTTTAAAACAAATAATTTTTTAATTTTTAAATTAAATAATTAAAAAATAAGTTTAAAAAATTAAATTAAAAAACCTGATAGGGGCAGTTAGCTAGGTAGCACAGTGGATAGAGCACCAGCCCTGAAGTCAGGAGGACCTGAGTTCAAATCTGACACTTAACACTTCCTAGCTGTGTGACCCTGGGCAAGTCACTTAACCCCAATTGCCTCAGCAAACAAACAAACAAACAAAAAAACCCTGCTAGATCACAAAATCAATCAATCAACAAGCTTCTATTTAGTGCTATGATTCAGGCACTGTGCCAGTCTCAGAATACAAAGAAAGGATAAGACAAAAGAGCAATAATAAAATAATAAAAATAATAAAAATTTCAAAGGACTTATTTTTTAATTAGGGCAATAAGTAAATAAATAGGCTGATATATCAAAAGATAAATACAGAGTAAAAGAAAGGTAACTTTAAAGGTTTGCAAGTTTATAGGGTAACTTTCAATAAATTGTGGAGCATGAGAAGGATAGGTCTCTTGCAAAAGAAAAGTTTTTTTGTTCTTGAAAAGGACCAACAACACCAGGAAGATGACATTTTGACTCATAAATGAATTGGATTTAAGAGAGACAGGGTTGTGTAAAATCACCATTCTCACCCTCTCCTTCAGAGCCATGTAACCAGTAGGAAGACAAGGATCAGGATGACTGTAAATGGCCTCTGATGAAATGGGAGACCATGACCTTTTTAAGCTAAGGTCTTTCCCAGAACTCAGTTTGTCTGAGGCAACACTTATTTAGTGATCAATTTTGAATTGTCTTGAAGAAAATCAGAGATATCAAGAGGGGAAGGCAAAGAAACCTGGTCAAGGATACTTAGTGGAAAGGCATAGAGGTATAGTTAAAGAGAGAAATGTAGAGATTTTATTTCCTATATTTTTAGACCACAATGGAATAAAGCAAGTAATACATGGTGAGATAATGCATAAAAGGTCTAGGCTCTAATGAATTAATAAATAATAATGGAGCAAATAATTTTTCAAACATCAGCTTACAGCAAAGTTAATGAGAAGACATATCATATATGAAAACTTGGAGGGGGCATAATTGATCAAATCTTGTCTTATTTACTGGGTGACCTTGGGCAAATCAGTTAATTTGTGTCAGCTTGGATAGAAATAGCAGTTACCTTACAGGGTTGTTTTGAGAATAAAATAAAGTAGCATATATAAGTTACTTTGTAAATCTTAGTTACATCAATGTTGCAGTTATCATCATCATCACTAACATTACCACTACCACCTTCATCTTCATCTTCATCATTTTGGGATGTAGCCAAAGCAATGCTTAGAGGCAAATTTATAACCCTGAATGCCTATAGTAATTTAAAAAGTAGAGAAACAATCAACAAATTGAGACTACTTTAAAAAAATAAAATTGTTAATCAGCAAGCCTAATTTTACAAAACCATCAGACAGAAACCACCAAATTAGAAATGAAACCAATCACAAGGGGAAAAAAATTAAGAAAATTATCAAATTACTCTGTTTGTCTATATGCTAACAAGTTTGAGAATAAAAAAGAAATGGATGGTATCCATAAAAGTATAAAATACCCAAAGAAGAAATGGACAACTTTAGGAAATCTTAGAATCTTAGAAGGGGAAATTAAATAAATTATTTTAAAATTACGCTAAAAAAAGACACTGGGTCTAGATGGATTCCTAGATTTAAAAAAATTATTTTTTTTTAAATAGGAAAACCTATTATTTAGAAACCTCATCACAAAACAGTTAGTTTAGTTTATCCCTCTTTTTCTTCTCCACTCTGCCTACAACATGATTCCAATTCATATACCTTTCTTCAAAACGATCTTTGAGAAGCAGACTTCCTAGGGCTTGCTTCCCTACTACAAAAAGTTTAGCCTTAGACTTCCAAGGGCACTAGGCCAGATGTGTCCCAGGGAAAGGGAAAGGTCAAGGCATTTGTGGCTATGTCAACTTACTATCCACCCCTCTTTTCCCCAACTCAGGCAAACACTGCCTTCTCTTCAGCCCACCCGCATTCTTAGTGCTGAAAATCAGCTGCCTGACAAGGCTGAAGGCCAAGTGGAGTGAGATGGGGAAGGTTATTTGGCACTTCAAAGTTTAGGAAGTATAGAAGTACATCTGATGCCTTGAAACTTGGTTTGCAGAGATCTTCTGGTACTATGCTCTTGGACAAAGGGAACCCTGAAGAGGAGAGGAGAGGAGAGGACCCAGAAGAAGGGAAAGGCTTCTCTAAGAAAGATCTTAGGATATCCATGCCAGATATATATTATGTATATATCCCATACCACACATATACCATGTATATAAGTTATATAACTATGTCTAGAGAGTAAAAAAAAAATTTAAAAAAATATATATATAAAATTTGTGTGTATATATATATACACATACCATATATACATACTATATATATAAAATATATATGCAATATATACAAAATTGGTATATATATATATACTCTATGTTTATGAAGTATATCCATGTATAAAACTCACACACATATAAATATCATATATACTATGTATATATAATATGCATAATGTATATACATATATACATTTGTATATAACATATATATATATAAATATATGCAGTATATATAAAATTGTGTATATACATACTATGTATACAAAGTATATACATGATATATAATATATATGTGCATATATGATATGTGTATATATTATATTATATACATAATATATAGTATATATACTTTGTATATAACATATATACTATGTATATATAAAATACATATAAAAATTTTTGTTTATATATAATAGCTATATACTGGATGTATATATATGATGTGTATGAAATCTATGTACTATGTATACATAAAGTATATATTATATATAATTTGCATGTGTATGTGCATATGCCACAGGATATTACAAGTATACATATGTATATATACACATTGTATCTTGACTATGTGTATATACATATAGTCTCTTGTGATATATACATATATATATACATGAGCATATATATAAAATATACATGATATATAAAGTATTTATATATAATTTATATATATGTATATGTGTCATATATACACATAGTATACATACATATATACTGCACATGAAATATTTTGTATATATATATAAAATTTTATATAAAGCCTATATATCATTTCTATATTATACAGATCACATATATACTATGTGTATACATATATTATACAATATATAAACATATAATAGATATACATATACTTTGAAGCAAGCAGCATGAAATTGAGGTGTTTAAATTCAGAATAAATATTTTTTAAAGAAAAAAAGAGTGACTAGGATAAAATAGAGAGAAGTAGGATGATCTTGAGCATCCTCTGCTTAGAAGCAGCAAGCCCCTGGGGCATGAGCTCTGGAAAAATGACTTGCTGCCATACTCTACAACATGATTTATTTTGGATGACCTTCATACTGCAATTCTCAGTCTGTTGTCTAATGGCATCAAAAAAGAAAAAAAGACTCTGCAATTGGACACGACCCAGACCCCCAAGATGTTCTGCAGAAGCCACCAAGTCAGATTAACAATGAGGACTCTCTTGGGCAGAAGCATTGCCAGGAATAGCTTCATAGTCCAGGCTCACTCTTACTCCTTGAGCTTCTCAAATACTGAGGTCAGGAAAAGTAAGAAATCCAGACTACAGGCCCTCAGGGTTGAGAGGCTAGGAGAAGCCACACCTGCCATGGACCTGTCATACCAGTGGGGACGTATACTTACCACTGTGTCCAGGAGTACCCCTTTAGAGTTTCCCTAGTGGAGTGTTTGAGATTGCTTGAGAGCAGAGACTGGTTTAACTTGGCACAGAAGCTGGCACGTGTTAAGCATTTAATAAATTCTGGTTGATTTGATTCTTTTAAAAGGGACCTTAATTGCTTATTGTATGTCAGTGTAGTCTCTTTAATCACTGGAGCCAGAAAAAAGCCCATGGCCAGATGTGAACTCCTTCTATAAGGACTGAAATATGACTTCTAGGGAAGTCAGGACCTTGTTGGAGGCACCTAGGTAATCCGGAGTCTGATGGAAGAAATGTATCCCCAGCAAAGCAGCTCATTGGGCTTAGATTTTCTTCCAAGAGGAAAATGTCTCAAAGCTGGCAGTAGGACTTCCTAGCATGTAGATGGGCATAAGACTACAAATATAGGGTCAGTACTGACAGCAGCCCTAGGGTGCCCATCAGGTAATAAGAGTCCAGGGATGTGCTGTCAAATATTTAAGAGGCTAAAAAGAAAGGATGGATCTTTTAAATTTAATCTTCATTGTTAATATTTCTTTCAAGAAAGAATGGAGGCATTGCGACTAGGGAATTTGCTCAGGATTACACAACTAGTAAGTGTCTGAGGTCACATTTGAACTCAGATTCTTCTGACTCCAGGGCCAGTGCTCTATTCACTGCACTACCTAGCTCTACCCCTCATTACTTTCTTAAGTTTAGACAATCAACAAAACAATAAATCAGCCTCTCTTGTGTGGGATTTGCTGATTTTTCTAGGTGTAAATAATGACTAAAAATGTAATACTCCCTCCCTGGAGCCTATTGGATGTGTCTTCAGTCTCACAGCTACAACAGGTAGAACTGCTGGTCTCTTCCCAGGACACAAAGTTGGAGTGCAGAGGGCACTGAATGCCCTCCTTTGAGGTTCCCTGACCTCACTGGGGCCTCATTCACAAGTGAATTCTAAGAACAAGTAATTCCCATGTTATCTAGAATGTTTCTAACCATAGAAGTAGATAGTAAGCTACCAACTCTTTCTACAAAACAAATACCTAAACTGAACAAAGACAAAACTGAGAAAGAAAATGATAAACTAATATAATTAATAAATATAACATATGATTTTCAAATAAAGTACTTTAAAATATAACATAGTAGTGAGAATAAAAATCTGTGATGACCAAGTAGAAGTGGTTTTGTTGTTGTTGTTGTTGTTTTGAGGCTGGGGTTAAGTGACCTGCCCTGGGTCACAAGGCTAGGAAGTGTTAAGTGTCTGAGACCAGATTTGAACTTGGGTCCTCTTGAATTCAAGGCTGGTGCTCTATACTAGCTGCCCCTTATGGGTAATTTTACAGCATTGACAATTGCCAAACCTTTTGTTCTAATTTTTCCTCCTCCTTTCCCCCCCCCCCCAATGGCAGATTGACCAATACATGTTAAATATGTTAAAGTATAAGTTAAATACAATATATGTATACATGTCCAAACAGTTGTTTTGCTGTACAAAAAGAATCAGACTTTGAAATAGTGTACAATTAGCCTGTGAAGGAAATCCAAAATGCAGGCAGACAAAAATAGAGGGAATGGGAATTCTATGTAGTAGTTCATAGTCATCTCCTAGAGTTCTTTTGCTGGGTGTAGCTGGTTCAGTTCATTCCTGCTCTATTGGAACTGATTTGGTTCATCTCATTGTTGAAAATGGCCACATCAGAATTGGTCATCATAGAGTATTGTTGTTGAAGTATACAATGATCTCTTGGTCCTACTCATTTCACTCAGCATTAGTTCATGTAAGTCTCTCCAGGCCCTTCTGAAATCATCCTGTTGGTCATTTCTTACAGAACAGTAATATTCCATAATATTCATATACCACAATTTATTCAGCCATTCTCCAATCGATGGGCATCCACTCAGTTTCCACTTTCTAGCCACTACAAAGAGGGCTGCCATAAACATTCTTGCACATACAGATCCCTTTCCCTTCTTTAAAATCTCTTTGGGATATAAGCCCAGTAGTAACACTGCTGGGTCAAAGAGTATGAACAGTTTGATAACTTTTTGAGCATAGTTCCAAATTGCTCTCCAGAATGGCTGGATGTTTTCACAATTCCACCAACAATGTATCAGTGTCCCTGTTTTCCCACGTCACCGCCAACATTCTGCATTATCTTTCCCTGTCATTCTAGCCAATCTGACAGATGTGTAGTGGTATTTCAGAATGGTCTTAATTTGCATTTCTCTGATTAATAATAACTTGAAGCATCTTTTTATATGACTAGAAATAGTTTCAATTTCTTCATCTGAGAATTGTCTGTTCATATCCTTTGACCATTTATCAATTGGAGATTGGCTTGATTTCTTATAAATTAGAGTCAATTCTCTATATATTTTGGAAATGAGGCCTTTATCAGAATCTTTGACTGTAAAAATGTTTTCCCAGTTTATTGCTTCCCTTTTAATCTTGTCTGCATTAGTTTTGTTTGCACAAAAACTTTTCAATTTGATATAATCAAAGTTTTCTACTTTGTGATCAATAATGATCTCTAGTTCTTCTTTGGACACAAATTCATTCCTCTTCCACAGGTCTGAGAGGTAAACTATCCTATGTTCCTCTAATTTATTTATAATCTCTTTCTTTATGCCTAGATCATGAACCCATTTTGATCTGACCTTGGTATATGGTGTTAAGTGTAGGTCAATACCTAGTTTCTGCCATATTAATTTTATGGAAATAAGTTTAAAAGGATTGTATATGTTTAATCTATATCAGAATGCTTGCTGTCTTGGAGAAGGGACAGGTAAGGGAAGGAAAGAGAAAAATTTGGAACTACAAAGTTTTATAAAAAAGAAGGTCACTATCATTACATATATTTGGGGGAAATACTATTGAAAAATTTAAAAATAAAAAATGCTGGCATTATGAAAAAAATGATTAAATTAATGAGAAATTGTCTTTCAAACCTTCTTAAATTCCACAATATTTTGTTCAGGAGCATACTCTTAAGTTTCTAGTTCCTTGTTGCCACAAAAAGAGGTACCATAAATATTTTTATACACATGCACCCTTTTCTGCTTTCATCGATCTCTTTGAGTGTAAAAGCCTAGTAATGGTATCAGTGAATCCCCAGATTAACAAATTCCTCATTTTGCCAATGAAGAAACTAGGGTCAAGAGATATTAAGTGAGCTGTACTAAGTGAAATAGTAGAAGAGGGATTTGAAATCATGTTCCCTGACGATTTCACAGTCCACTATACATACTGATGACACCTGAGCAGAAAATCTCTACAACTTTCTTACTTTTGACTCTTCAAAGATAGGTGGTTGATTCTATGCCTGAGGAAACTGGTTCTGGATTAGCTGTCCTGCATTATTCTTTCTGAGAAGAAAGTGACAGTAAGAGTTGAATGTAGGTCAGCAAAGAGGGAAAGTAGCCCGTGGCTAATGGGACTGGCATCTCACCAGGTGGCCTCAGCTTGGGAGGAGCATTCATGTCAACTTGAAGCTGGGGTTTTAGCTTTAATTAATGCACAGAAAGCAGTTAAATAATTAAAATGATCATGGGTCCTTCTCTTTCTCCTTGTATCCTATCCTCAGTGGCTCTCCATCTGTCCTCTCATTTCTTCCTCCAGTTCTCCCTCACCCCCAGTTCCCTGCCAGGCCTTCCTGGTTACATTCACAGAGACACCTGAGTCCTTTATTACATACTCCCTTGCCCTGGCTCTCTAGTAAACAGACAAAGCCCATGATAAGGCAGGCAATGCCTCTAGCCTCCTTGCCCCACCCCCACTCCCCAATCCTGTTTATTGCTCAAATTGGCTCTCTTGTGTTTATATTTTACAGAGAACTCAGGTCTCAGACTCAGAAGAAGGAAGCAAGATCAAAGTGTGAGTCCATACTTAGGAGTTATGCCATGCTCCCCTTACCCCCATATTCAAATTGTCAAATTTCATCAGAGTCAACAAACATTTAGCTAGCTCTTTTGTGACCAAAGGACCATTGTGCCTCTGTTTCCCTTTCTACCTTCCTGAGAAGAAGTCCTTCATAAAGAATGTGGAACACATTTAAGGTAAGGGTAGGAAGAATTATTTTGTTTAAAGTCATCTCTAGAGCCAAATCTATAACAAGAAGAATTAACTTTAATATTAAAAAAATTTTTATTATGCTTTATTTTACACAGCCTATATTTCCCCTCTGTATTTCTTCCTTTCTTCTTCTAGTGAGTTATCCTATATAATAAAGATTTTTTCAAAGTAAAGAATGAAAAGAGGGAGAAGAGGAAAAAATAAGACCAGTGAATCAGATGGGAAAAAAAAAAAGCTATTTGTAGTATTCTACATATGTGGACCTCCCACGTCAGCAAAGAAATAGGAACAAATGTATTCTTTTATCTTTTCTTTGGAGTTATGCCAAGTTTGTGTAATCTTGCAAAATTGATTTTCTAGTTTTGTATCTGATAGGGAAATTAAACCATATAGAAAATAAGTAATTTACTCACTAATACTCAGCTAGCTAAATGGAAAAGTTAGGGTTTTCTTTCTTCCTTCTTTCCTTTCTTCCTCCTTTTTTTTTTTTTTTTTTTTTTTTTTGGCTGCTATCTTTTCTCCTAGTCTCCTTCCAATTTCCTTTACCAGAGACTCATCCTGTATTATAAACAACAATTCAGTTCTAACAATTTCAAAGCTAAATAGCTCTACTTTTCCTAGCAATTTTTCATCCTTTTATAGTCATGATGGTTATTGAACCTCACTTTATCTTTTCTATTTCTGTAGTCATTCTTGATCTGCTCAGCATTTAATATATATTTCCAAATATTATTGATACTTGTTTTTTAAATATTAGCCATTTTATGTTTCTATCCCCAAACTCTAAAAAGTCCCTTGTAACGAAGAAAAGTAATTAAAAAAATGTGACTAAATATCTATGTCTGATGGTGTGTATAACATTTTCTACCTTGTCCCCACCTCCTTCTCTATGAAGAAACATGGTGTATGTGCCAACTCAGGATTCTAGAATCAAGATTGTTCATTCAAATTTATATTTCCCAATATATTTATATTGGGACATGAATGCATTGTTGGTAGAGTTGTGAACTAGTCCAAGCATTATGGAGAACAATTTGGAACTCTGTCCAAAGGACTATAAAACTGCATATCCTTTGATCCAGTGATACTACTACTAGGACTATATTGCCAAGAGATCAAAGAAAAGGGGAAAGGATCTATTTGTTAAAATGTTTAGCTTATATGAGACTGCCTGCCATCTAGGGGAGGGGCTGGGAAGGAAGGAAGGGAAAAATTGGAACAGAAGTGTTTGCAAGGGTCAATGTTGAAAAAATTACCTATGCATATATTCTATCAATAAAAAGCTATAAGAATACTTTTTTTGTAGTGGCAAATAAATGGAAACATATTGGTATGCTCATCAATTGGGGAATGGCTGAACAAGTTATCTAAGACAAATATAAGGGGCTCACAAGGGAAAATGGTACTCATATCCAGATAAAGAACTGATGGACCCTAACTGATTGAAGCATACTTTTTTCACTTACTGTATTCTTTTTCATGGTTTTTTTAATATGTTTTTTTATTCACAACTGTGACTAATATGGAAATAGGTTTTACGTGAAAACACTTGTACAGCCTTATCCAAATTGCCCGCCATTTTCACAAGAGAGAAAGGGAGGGAGAGAGGAAGAAAACTTTAGAGTTCAAAATCTTATAAAAATGAATGTTGAAAATTGTTTTGACATATAATTGGAAGTAGTTTTTTAAATGATGGAAATTTCATAAATGCTTATTGACTGAAATATCTTCCAGTTCTAGGTCTATAATTGTTTTTTGAACTGAAAAAAGCTTAATCAGATTGAGAACGTTTAAATTGAACACTGAAAGATGAGTAGGATTTCAATTGGCAGCATTGAAATGGGAGGATATTCTAGGAAGAAGGAATGACATAAGCAAAAATGAGGAGGATTAAGTATGTTTGAGAAAAAATGATTTGTTCAGTTTATCTGAACCATTATGCAAGCCTGGGGGGAATTAAAAGAGATAAGAATAGCATATAAGGTACTGACTATGTTGTGGAAGGTTTTGAATATCAGACAATATTTTAGCCTTTTTAAAAATTAGACAATGAGGAACATTTGACAATTTTAAAGCTGGCATTATATGTTGGCCTACTTTCAGTAGGAAAATCATTTTAGTTGATAGAACTCAGTTATGAAGGCAGAGATATATAACTTTGTGGCTAAATCTGGAGGATAAGAATTTTACTCTCTAAATCACCTTTTAGATTTATTCAATATACTTGCTCCCAAAGCAATTCCCAAAGTCACAGGCACTAGACTTCTCCTTCCCATAGCAGAAAATAGATCCTAAGTGAGTTTGACTAACTGCACTTGAGGGATAACATTCAAGACTATTCATAGCATCAACAGGGAAGAAAGACTACCAGCCAAGAAATTGGAAAATTTTCTGTTATTTGCCCTTATGTGAGAAATGATTATTAATAACCAATAATTTTGGGAAAGATTCAGAGCTCCCTCCTTTTTTAAAAGTCCTTTAAAAATTCATTTCTTCAGAAGGACATTACTGACAATGAGATTGCATAGATTCTGCTGTGTCTTGGTGAGCAAGACCCTACACAACCTTCAAGGAATTGAATTTAGGGTGAGAAAGCCCATTTTGTTCTGCTTGGGGTTGGGTAGGATATATATTCTTTGAACCGAAAGCCTAAAGCTATAGGTGGTCTAGTAAAAAAAAAAAAATTTTCCCTATCCAAAAGTTACACAGCCCTTTATTTTAATATAGTTCATCTTCAATCAGTTAACCAATTAGATCTGATTACTATTTGATTGACCTCTTATTGTTCTGAAGGACATATAAGCTATCAACTCTCTCTGTAATTGTCTTTGGTCTGAGAGAGCCTGCCAAATGACTACCCTTTTATTAATAGCCCGTTGGCCTTACTGATAAAAATGATTAAATTACCCAGAAACGATGTCTCTCAAACCTTTTTAAATGTCACACCTGTCTACTTCTCCACTTATATATCAATACTCAACTGTCATATGGCTTAAACTGATTTGATAAGGATATACAAGAACTCTGTTAAATGACAGTTATATTTGGAGGGAATCCCTTGCATTCATCTCCAGTGTACAACCCAAGCTGAACTCTTCCAAACATACTTATTAACTGGTATTCATCTTAAGTGCACAGCTCTCATTGGGTCCTTCTATTTTGTATTTAATGCAAGCATTATCACCAACCCCCTAATCCACCTTCATGGCTTCGAAAAAAAAAGAAATCACAGTCTTTCTGGATGCTCTTGGTGACAATGCCTGACCAGTAATAGGTAATATACATACTTCACCCATTCCCATGTCCTTAGAAATATACCATTTCCATGCTATTAAATAATGTTTATGACCTCTGTTTTTTGCAGTTTAGGATTTTCCTGATTAGGGAGGGGGAACCATGGGGGAAAGAGGAGAAAGGAGAGAGAAGATTTGGAAAGGACAGAGATGGAAAGAGGAAGAAGAGAAAGAGATAAAGAGAGATAGAAAGAGAAACACAGAGAAACAGAGAGACCAGAGACAGAGACAGACAAATAGACACAGTGAGGAGAGAAAGAGAGGAAAAAGGAAAGAGGGAGAGTGAGAGGAGAAAGAAGGGGAAGTGGAAGAGAAAGGGAGAGGGAGAAAAGTGAGAGGGTGAGAAAGAATAAGAGAGAGTAAACAAAGCGGGGAGGAGAGAGGGTGGTCTGAGAAATAGTTATTAAGCCTCAAATGAAAGAAGAATCTGAAGAAATTATTCCAATTATTATAAAGACATAGGAAGAAGATTCTTGGCAGGAAGTGAGTGAAGTGAGTGAAGTTTCACTGATCTGTAGAGCTCTACTACTGTTTAAAACCTCAAAGTGAGGTGAGAATATGCCACAATCTCCAAGGCAGAATAGAGTCTGGGTTAATAATAGTATTACCTTACATTTGCATAGTCTTTAAGGTTCACATAGTGCTTTGCATGCAGGATTTCATATATTTGAACTTCACAAAAAACTTATGAGACAGGCAGCACTGTGACAGATTTCATTGGTATAGGGAACTACTGATGAGGAAACTACCAAAAAGAGATCCCCACCTGTTCTGCAATTTACAGTTTTAAAGAGTTGTTTCTAGGTCAAAATAGCTAATAGATAGACTCCAAAGCATACTGTCTGTCTCAGTCTCACTTGCTGTTTTACTGGCTTGCATATTATCACTCTCATTTTCCAGAAAATTAGGAAAAATAAAAGTGGCTTTCCCAGTGTTATATTGATTTACAGGCCACAGAACAGTCATCTTGTAATATAAAATCCAGAGCTCTTTGCTGTTCTCCAAATGAAACAGGTTTCAATGATACTCTTCCTTCATCTTTCCTATTGTCACTTCCTTCCTTTCCAAACCAGGTGTTACCTTTTCTCACATTTATTTCTAGAAGGACCCTTCTCCCTTTCTCCCCCCCCCCTTTTCTTGGTGGAGGATAAGACAATTGGGGTTAAATGGTTTGCCCAGGGTCACACCTAGTAAATGTTAAATGTCTCAGACTAGATTTGGACTCAGGGCCAGTCTCTACTCACTTCACCATCTAGCTGCCCTCTGAAAAGACCCTTCTATTTCTCAATACCATCATCCCTCTACTTCCTCCCTTCTCCTAACATTCATGGCAGCAAAGTGTCCCAGTAGATAGAACACAGAAGTTAAAGCCTAGAAAACTAGAGTTAAAATCCTGTCTCTGAGTCTTATTAGCTGTATGATATTGGGCAAATAACTTAATGTTTCTTAGCCTCAGTTTCCTCACCAGTATCCTCACCAGTAAATAATATTATCCATTTTCCAGAGTTGTTATGATAAAAATAAGAAAACAGACATAAAGACTTTTAAAATCTTAACGTGTAATATAATTGTTAGTTATTATCATTATTTCCCTGTGAAGAGTTCCCTGTTCCCTTTGTCTCATTCCTCTCCCAGTATATCTAGGTCATCTGAGAAATGAATATAATCTATTCTAATGTGTTACTAATGATGAAGAAATATTGCCTCTGCTCCCCATTTATGTTGTGAATTTTATTGTGGTTCCTGTAGCCCAATAGAAGAAAAGGCTATTAAACTAAAGAGGAAGTATTGCAAATGCAGATTTCCCAACTGATTGACAGTCAGCTACAGTGACATTCCTGAGAGTTGTGACTAGAAGTGAGGGGACAGAGATGGAAGAAAAAAAGAGAGGCTGAAGGCAAGAGGGTGGGTGATTTGGTCTAAGTTATAGGGGCTATAGAGGACAGTCAAAAGGAAACACATTAACTGACCTGTAGGAGATCTATTTGACCAAGGCCTAAGAGGGACCAAGAGGGAAAAATAGGGAGGGGAATTTGTTTAGGCAACTCCAGGCAGACTTGCTCAAATCAGAGTTTGGAGTGTCCAAAAATGAGAACCTCAAACTTTGGGTTCAGGTAGCCTCAGATGTGACAATCACAGTTTGAGATTAGATGTTACCTCTGAGCACAGCAAGGAAAGATAGAAAGATTTCCAGGTTCAGATGAAAAGTGAGCAAGACAGTTTGGAAATGAAACAAGCCAGTTACAAAGAAAGGCCTAATCATTGTGCCCTCTTGAAGTCCTATTGATTTTATTCTGTCATTTCAGTCACATCCAACTCTTCATAACAACATTCGGGATTTTCTTGGCAAAGATAATGGAATGTTTTACCATTTCCTTCTCAAACTCATTTTACAGATGAGGAAACGGAGGCAAACAGGGTTAAGTGACTTACCCAGAATCACACAGCTAGTATGTGTTTGAGGTTAGATTTTGAACTCAAGAAGATGAGTTTTTCTTACTGCAGAGCCAGAGCTCTATCCACTGTACTAAAGCCCTATTCATCCTTTAAAACTCAACTCAAATGCTTCCATAAATCATCTGGAGAATTGCTGGTTAGTACACTGTCTCACACATAATAGGAACTTAACAAATGATTGCTGATAGTAATCTTTTCCTTAGACCTCAAATAGTTCTTTGTTGAGCCTATCATGATGACTTTAGTTAGCATTTACATAGAGTTAAAGATTTGTAAAGCATTTGATATCATTTGATCCTCATAACAAACCAAGGAGATAGGCACTATTATTATTATCTTCATTGTACAGGTGAGATAACTGAGGCAGATAGATTTGGTGACTTGTCCAAGGTCACATAACTCATAAATACTTGAGCCTACATTTGAACTCAATTCTTCCTGACCCTAGGTGTAGCATTCTATCCACTGTGCCACCTATCATAGAGTAACAGGTCAGCTATGGTGGTGATTTTATCCCTTACTAGCTCCTTGAGCGTAGGGACTAAGTATTACTATAATTTTTTCCCTGCATCAAGTCAAGCACAGAGTAGGTAAGTGCTGAGTAAATATTAGTTGTGGTTATGTTAATTTGTATCAGACCAAATAATCTAGATGATGGGATGATAAAATCATAGATTTGGAACCAGGAGGGACCTTAAGCATCTAGTCTTTTTCATTTTATAGATATAGAAACTGAGATCCAGAAAAGTGTCTAATGCTCTCAAGATCACATAAATAATGTGTCTGAATGTTACCGATTGCAGATAATATTGTAGAACAGTGAATAGAGTGCTGGACTTAAGAATCAGTATGAAAATAATTCAAATCCTACCTTGCATGTTTATCAGCTAAATTACCCTGGACAAATCAGTGAGGAATTTCAGTTTTGTCATTTGTAAAATGAATAATTTGTATGATATCTAAGGCCCATTTTGAATTTATTATCCATCTGTAGAAAATTATTTTTCATCATTCAATAATATGCAGAGCAGAAAGTAGGGCTTTGTCCCAATAAAATTGGAAGTGTGTATCCTTTCCTATGTGGCACTGGGATAGTAAGAGGTTTGCTTCCTCCCCTCTAGTCATTATTCTGCAATTCACTTCTTCATCAGCAGCCTTGAGAATCCCAGGTTACCCTGCCCCCTATCAGTTTGTCCTAAGCTAAAAAAAAAAGTGCTATTTATGGCTCCAATTGTTTAATTAATCACAATCAAGTAAAAAAAATCCCTACTCTAACCTTGATGAAGCATGCAGTATTCTTTTTTTTCCCCTTTTTTGAGGTTAAATATGTGTAATTCTTTTGATTATATCCCCATACTTATCATGTTGTTCATGAAAAATCAGACAAAAGGGGAAAAAACATGAGAAAGAAAGGGAAAAAACCCAAGCAAACAATAACAAAAAAAATGCTTAAATCCACATTAAGTCTCTGTAGTTTTTTCTCTGGATGAAGAGGGCATTTTCCACCATAAGAATCTATTAGAATATATTGGATCATCTCATTTTTGAAAAGATCCAAGTCCATCACAGTTGATCATCACATGATTCTGTTATCATGTACAATGTTCTCTTGATTCTGCTCACTTCATTTGTCACCAATTCATGTAAATCTTTCCAAGCTTTTCTGAACTCAGCCTGCTCATCATTTCTTATGGAACAATAATATTCTGTTATATTCATATACCATAACTTATTTAGTCATCCCCATTGATGAGCATCTACTCAATTTCCAGTTCCTTGCCACACTACTCAAAGAAACAAACATTTTTGCACATGTAGGTCTCCTTCCCTCTTTTATAATCTCTTTAAGATATGGACCCAGTAGAGAAACTACTGGATCAAAGGGTAGAAACATATATTCTGACAACCCTCTGCAGAAAGAAGGGTACCAAAGAAGGAAGTAAAAAGGGAAAATGGATTCTTGGTCTAAGGAAAGGAAACACTTTATCTCTTAGATAATTGTGGCAATATAAAACTTAAAATAACTGGAAATATACTAACAATAACTAGTAACAAAGTTATCAGAAGCAACTACTAAGGAAACTTCTATTTGGGTATAGTTCACTATGCTAGAGGACGATATTTGTGATTTTATTCATGTAGCAAACTCCTTAGTGAGGAAATACTCTCTACCAATGCTGACTGACACCTCTTCTACAAATTACTGTCTTAGTTAGTTGCTGGGGGTAACAAATCATTTATATAAAGTCATACTGTCCATATGCAGACCCCAGGCCTTTCTAGAAGAGTGTAAAGAGCTCCTTAACAGCTGAGATTGTTTTATTCTTTGTCTTTTGTAACACAATGCCTGGAATGTAGTAGATACTTAATAAATGCTTATTGATTAATTTCTGATTTTCTACTATCAATAGTTTCCTCTGGTGGGATATTATAGGAAATAAGACTTAATTCCCACCTTCAAAGAATTAATCACTGACTGAGTATTGCCCCAGACAAAGTGAGACTTAGGAAAAATCTTAGTTTTGAAAAGCCAAGTTCTCTACCTGAAAGGCCATCTCCAATCATTCTGATCTATATTGCCTCTGGACCCAGGTAACTCCAGAGGGAAAAGTAGTATGTCTGTATATAGTCCTGCCTCTCTTAAATTCAATTCACTTGCCAGTCATGACACCACCTTCCTGCAGTCATGGTCCTCTGAGAACAGAAGGACAAATAACAATCTTAAGCTTAATAGGTCATGGTTTCAAATAAGTAGAATGCAAATTAGATATAGTAAATTCATAAGGAAGTAGCTAAGTGGAGCAATGGATAGAGCAACAGGCCTGGAATCAGGAACAGCTGAGCTCACATCGGGCCTTAGACACTTAACTATCTATGTGGCCCTGGGTAAATTACTGAACCCTGCTTGCCTCAGTTTCCTCATCTGTGTAATAAACTGGAGAAGGAATTGGCAAATACTCCAGTATCTCTGCCAAGAAAACCCCAAATGGGGTCATGAAGAATCAGATACAACTGAACTGAATAAGAGCAAATTCATAAGAAGAATGAAGAAATAACTACCTTCAAGTAATTTAATTACATTTTATTAAGAGCCTTCTGAATAAAATGCCTTCATCCAAAGGAATGATGCAGTGAAAATATTAGGGGTTCCCTGGCAACTCTATTGCTGTTTGGAGGCAAGAAGAACTTTAAGTCAAACTTAAATTATACAGAGGCAGCTGCCTATTTTGCTAAGTTTTAGGAATTCATGCGAAGATATGAACCAGAACTGGTTACGTAAAGGCCTAGTTAGGAGGAAAGATCATTGTTGTTCATTCTTCATTCTCAAATAAGACCAATAATATCATGAGAATGATGTCTTAACTTGTGAGTGATTTGAATTTAAGTGAGGCAAGGCTGTGTAAAGTCATTAATCTCATTATTTCCTCCAATGGCAAGACATAAATCAGGATAACTGGTGATGGCCTCAGAGGAGAGAGTAATTTATAGGGAAAAAAAAACTTCTAATCCCAATTTGGTAAGTGCTTTTATGATCATCTCAAGTTCTATTCATAGATTTTCTTCCAATAGTAGCACCCCAACTCCTTGACTTTGTTGTATTTCTATGAGATGGAATGGAGAACTTAGCACTGAGAAAGTGCTTTGAGATTTTTGTATGGAAGGACAAAACTTGTCAAGATCTTATTTGTTTTTTAAGTTCTTCCACAAATCTGCCCCATTAGTGAAGAGGAGGACCCAGCAGGTCTGCTTTAAGGCTCTGTTCTGTGACTATGTTGATCAGTTTTTTTCCAATCTAAAAGATCATGATATGTCCTAATAAAAGATGTTGGGTTTTTTTTTTTCTGGACAGTCTCATTGAGAGTTCATTTTCTATCCTTGAAATTAGGATTAATCCAAAGAATCTGATATTTACTCTATTTATGAAGAACTAGATTACCTAGAAGCATATGGGCTAAGTATTCTTAATCAAAATGTCAGAACAGGTCCATCCCAAGAACTCCCTACAACCTAGATACTATGGTTTATTGCCCACATATGGACATTGCCACCTGTGCTGCCTTCCCAAGCCTCATGTGACTTTCTATGGGACAGGAGCTTTTGAATGACAGTTCATTAGAAGGAAGGAGCCAGCTGAAACCCAAACTACAGAGCAATCTGTCTAGTCTTGTCTGGAAGCCAGACTGGTCAGTGATGGCCAGTATAAAACAAAGAGCTCTGGAGACACAGGAAAAAAAATAATGAAACTTTAATCCTGTTCTCTAGCAGCAGGTGTAATGGATCAGGGTCAAGTCCCCCCACCCCCCACCTATCCAGCCACCCACTGTCCTCAGTTCTCTGTCTTTCTGACTTCCCCCCTTATCTCTTGTTGGAGATTTCCTTACAAGGAAGCTTGCTGAAAGCCAGCCAATTTCTCTTAATGTCTGCATGCTCTTCTAAGTACCCCATGGGGACTGACTTGAACTGACTTTGATTGAGAGACAGAGACAAAGAAGGATGGGCTCATTTGGGCAAGTGGGCTTCTGTCCAATGAACCTCCTCTGTCTAGGGATTCCTTAGACTATTCCTACATTGACTTAGCTGTTTTTCACTGAGAGGCTATTTACTCAATGTTCCATCTGGGCTGGTTACTTTCAAGATCTATTAAGGAGAGAAGCAAGACCTGTGAGGCTACAAGCAATTATACATATAAGGAAGAGGGGTTTTCAAGAACCTAGGCAAGCAGCAAGAGCCATGTCAAGATACTATATAATGAATCTTCCATCTCACTATCTCAGATGTTAGACAGAAATCTTTGCTCAATTAACAAGCATTATAACTGGGCTGTATATTTCAAAAACTCATAGGGCAAAAGAGTTGGAGAGAGATCTTAGAAATAATCTAATCTAGTATTTCTTAAACTTATTTTCTACAGAACTCTAGAATTTCATGGAGTTTTTCCTTAGTCTAAGTTTTTACCAAGAAACTTAGAAAAAAAATTGTAGTAGTAGACAAGCACACATAGAAAACTTGCCATTCTTGTTATCTGCTTAGATATGAAGAATTAGATTGCCTAGAGACTTATGGGTAAGGAACCTTGTATGTCTAAATCATTGTAGAGAACAATGGGAAATTGGTCAGAATTGAGTACAAGGCTGAAAACTTGGCTTCTTATTGGGCTAGTATACTAATAGTGCACAACAAATTGATTGCTGTCTATGTGTCTCAGAAGAGAATGTGTTCCTCTCCTCAAAAGTATATTCTTTGGTGCTTTTATTTTTACTTTTTTAGATTCAAAAGTAGTTTTAGGGGCAACCAGGTGGTGCAATGGATAGAGCACCAGCCCTGAAGTCAGGAGGACCTGAGTTCAAATCTGTTCTCAGACACTTAACACTTCCTAGCTGTGTTAACCTGGGCAAGTCACTTAACCCCAATTGCCTCAGCAAAAAAAAGAAAGGGAAAAAAAGGAGCTTTATTGATGGAAAGGAAAGACATTGAGAACACTTTGTAAAATGTTAGCAGTAGCTAGCATAAAATCTAATTTAAATAACCATTTGAAAGTGTACATATAGAATATATTTACAAGGAAGCATTTTTCCAGTCAAAATCAGATCCTTTTAACATACTAAAATATACTGTTTAAAAGTTTGTGAAATCAATAGCATAACTTATACAAGATTGTTTAAAAAACTATTAAATGCCAAAAAGCTTATTCAAAATGAAAATTTTGGTGCCGCCTACAATATTGTCAAAATGATACTTGTTGAATCATATGCAAAGAAGGTTTAAATGCTTCTGTTTACAGATAACAGAAGGAATAAAGCCATTTGTATTTGATTAATTTAAAAGCTAAAATATTCCTCTTCATTGCAAATGGATGGAGAAACAGATTCAGTTAAAGATTATTATTTTATTATATATAAAATATATTATGCAAACTGATATTAGTAAAGGGACTAGATAAAACTATTTCATTAAAAAACTCATCTCTTCTTCATACTTTGATAGTCAATCTGAACCAAAATCTGAAGAAAATTGCCTATTTTCAAAAGGAAGTTTAGAGTTCCTTTTAAGTCACAATTGTTTACTCTGACTTTTAAACAGGACTATGTACCACAAATTTCCATTTATTTGGTCCTGGAAAATCAAAGTTCAAAAATTTTGACCAAAGAATATTTAATAAATATGTCCCACCTTCAGTAAAATATATGTATATATAGGTATATATATATATGTATATATATATATATATATATATATATATATATATATATATATATATATACATATCTTTTTGAAAAACAGTACAGATACTAAAATGTTGCATTCCAAAAATAGGAGAAAAGATACACATCTAACAAAATTCCTTCTCTGGATGGGCAATCTATTTTAAAATAATATTTCATATTGCCCAAGAATGTAATATTCTTTGTAATATCATAACATTCTTTTGTACTTAAAAAAAAACCAGCTCCTACTATGGATACTTTGGTACTACCAGGGAGTCTGAAAAGATGAAAAAGGTAAAAATAAGGAAAGGAACAAACATTTAAGGGCCTAGCTCGAGTATCAAAATTCAAACACAGAAGAAACACAAATTTGGCAATAGTTTTTTCCTATTTTGATTGAGAAGAAGGAGGAGGAGGAAGAGGGGGAGAAGATGGAGAACAACAACAAGAACAAGAAGCAACATCCCTTCACTGAGAAATAGTAAATGCTAACAATCAAATCCACCAATGGACTTATAGTATGCAACTGTTATAATATGGAACTGAAAGCATTTCACATTAGGATAGTCTATGGAAAACTAATTTCTGAGAATAGAATAAAAATTCCTCCATATAGAGCATCCTCTCATGTGAACCAACAATATGTTGACAAAGAAGTATTGAACAAATAGGCAAGTCATGTGGATTTATGAAAATAGAGGGGTTTATGGTAATAATACAGGACCACATCATCACTCTAAGAAATTACAGAGGAGTATCATTAAGGAGCTCAGACAACAATCAATACAGATTATATCAGAAAAAGGTAAAAACTCTGCAATACATCACTTCAGGATGCAAAAATTTAGCATCTATCAAATACGTAGCAAAACATGACCCAAGCTAGAATTATGCACCAGAAGCTTTTTCCCATTCATGGATTGACAGATGTATATATCATCCCTGTCCTTCTTTCTCTTACTGAAATTGTAACAAGGATATTTTTCATAAGCCTACAGAAGACAAACTTACATCTTAATATTTTTATTCAACTATAGAAAGCAGTATTTTCTCCATCTGTGCAATAGCCCACAGAATATTAAATATAAAAGAATATAGTAGGATAGTAACTTGTTCCAGGACTGTTTCTATTTTAATTTTATCAAGTAAGATGAGAAGAACCTTTTTTTCAAGCAGACTCCAGTGGAGGTAGTCTAGAGTACAAGAATTCTGGGAAAAATAGTGTCCTTACCTCTGCCACAAACATTGGTCCTGGTATCTTCCTGTTCCCTCATAGCCATCATCAAAGGGAGCTACTCTTGTGGAGAGAGGACCCAACCCATTTATCACCACTTGCATCAACTACTGAAAAACCTTGCTACCAGACAACCACTCATAGCCATAGTCTGGGGAAGCAATCCTGATGTAAATCAGTTTGGTAAATGCCTCTGTAGGTGCTGTAGCCCCAACCAAGTCCTCACCACTAAAATTATTGTTCAACATCAGAAATAAAATGATTTTATCAATGGAAACAACATTTTAAAAGATTCATTATCATCTGTTTTGCTGCTGAATCCTAAGGACCTTTGGTTCTTTCCATATGGTAGTAGTAGTAGTGGAAGGCCTGGTTTCTGGTGAGATAAAGCAAAAGCTCAGTTATCAGAACATAGGGACCCAAAGGTAGGGACCAAGTATTTTTGGGGGTGCGGGGAGATTTATAGTGGTGGTCAAGTAGAGGTAGATTTAATTGCCCAAATATAGTGGGTAAAGCATAGTGAAGAGATACCATAGTAGTGTTTGTATCTCCCAGATCTTAAAATAAGCGTTTTCCACAGTTATTATTGTCCAGTTGTTCCAGTCATGTCTGACTCTCTGTAATCCTATTTGAGATTTTATTGGTAAAGATATTCTACTGGTCTGCCATTTTCTTATTTAGCTCATTTTACAGATAAGGAAACTGGAGCAAACAGGGTGAAGTGATTTGCACTTTGTCACATAGCTAGTAGATGCCTGAAGTCATATTTGAACTCAAATCCTCTTGATCAGCACCAGTGCCCTATCCAACCCCATTTATTCATTTTATTCATTTATTTATTTACTCACTCACTCATTCACAGAATGCTTAAAGATTTACATTATAATATACTCTCTTCATAATAAGCCTGTAAAATGGTTAGTGCTGGATATTAACTTATTCCATCACTGTTTATGTTTGAATTCCTTTCTAAAAATATGAAAATTATTTTTTCTTTAACAATAACAACAAGAATATCCATCTTGACCCCGGTAGAGACATTTCAAGATCCAAAGTGTAAGTGACCCATACATTGCAGTGCTCCAGAATAGAGCAGGTAGTCTTATTTTGCAGAGAAATAATGAAGCTTTTACAAGTTAAATAACTTACTTGTTCAGGGTCACACAGAACATTAGCCTTGAAGCTGACTAAAAAATCCAGGTCATTTGAAGCTAGGACCAATGCCCATCTGAGGACAAACTGCTGTATACCTTGGTTTAACAGTTTCATTTTTTAATTAATCCAAATGACTTTAAAAATGTTCTTTAATGGTTTACAAAAGAAGAAAAGCAAATTAACAACATATATGTGTATATATATATAAATATATGTAGATATCTATATCTATATCTATCTATCTATCTATCTATCTATCTATCTATCTATCTATGATGGGGATGCAGTTTCTAGGAGAAATATAGCAATAATCCTGAGGCCCCCAGACTTTAGGAGAGCTATTGTTTTAACAATTTGTTTGTCAATGATCCTAAAATCTCCTGGCTTTAGGAATATTTATATAGTCCTAGAAATTTTCCTGACTGCCAGATAAAAATCTGTTGGTCAGTTATAAAAAGGTTTCTAGAGACAAATGGTGAGATGAATACCAGATCACTCCTCAATTCTACCTCTGGACCATAAAATTAGCATATCAGTGACATGAAGAACCAGATCTCTTTATCTTTTCTTATAAATCTGTATTCTTTTAGAATTTAGCTCTCTTCAATTGGAGTTACAATAAACTTTGCCCCTTGACTTGAAGTTGGGTTCAAGTCTGCAAATTATTTGAGATACCTCATAATACCTGTCTGTGACCTCAACCTTTTGGGGTGTCCTTTTGAATCTCAACATATAAATATACATGCATAAATACTTAAAAGCATACATACACACATACCAAATTATTTATAGTAAGAGAAATGCAAACAAAACAACCCTGAACTCTCATTTTATACACAGCAAATTAGCAAAGATGGCCCAAAATAGAAGTAATATTTCAGGGGATGTAGAAGACAGTACCGCTAAAGCATTTTTGCTGGAGCTGTGAATTGGTCAATGTTCTTGTTAAAAAAAAAATTGTAATTATGCAAGAAAAGTCATTAACACTTCACATCCTTTGGCCTATCTTTCCTTTAATAAGCCCATATACCCAGAGAGATCAAAGAAAGATCCCACCTATACCAATATATTCACAGCAGCAAACAAACAAGCAAACAAACAAAAAACCCAAGCCCCTCCAAACCCCCCAAACAAAGTGGTTCTTCATCTACTGGACATTCAGTACCCAGCTCTATTTCTGGCTTCTAAATTTAAAAAACGAGCCTTGGCCATTGTCTCATCCTAGAATATTCTAATTAACTAGGACTTTTTCATTATAAAATATTTAACATCTCTTGCAGCCTTCTTAATCTAGATTCTCTGACTGTCAGCTCTGCCCTCTTCTATTTGTGAGTTCCTCTTCAAAAGTCTCCATTTTGTGGAAGGAACCAGGCCAGCCTTGATTCCCTTCCTGGCTTCTAGATTTCAAAACCATGTCCCATTGCCGGATACTTTCATCACTTTTCTAAACAGCTCCTTTGGGGAATTGTCTTTAAACATTAAAATGTAAGTTCCTCAAGAGTAAAGATTATCTTTCTTTTTTATTTCCTGACACATAGTAAGTGAGCAGTTAGATGGTACAGTAGGTAAAGCCCTGGACTTGGAGTCAAGAAGACTTACCTTCCTGAATTCAAATCTGGCCTTAGACATTTACTAGTAGGATGACTCTGGGTAAGCCACTGAATCCTGTTTGCCTTAGTCTCCTCATCTGTTAAATGAGGTGGAGAAGGGAATGACAAAGCACCCTAGTATCTTTGCCAAGAAAACTCCAAATGGGGTCATGAATAGTCAGATACAACCAAAAAGAGTGAACAACAGCACACAGTAAGTGCTTAATAAATATTTGTTTTCTTCCTTCCTCCTTTTAATGGTTGGACAAATTATAGTATCTTAATATAATGAAATATTATTGCGCCATAAGAAATGATAAATATTCAGAATTCAGAGGAACATGAAAACATTTATTGGAACTGATTATGAGTGCCATAAAACTAGGAGAACAATATATAAAATAACTAGAATAATGTTAAGGAAAACAATGCTAAAAAGAATCAGAATTCTGAGTAAATGCAACAATCAATTTTGTTTTCATAACAGAGGGAAACAAACTTCCCTCGACAAGGAGGAGTGAGAGAAAGGACTGTGGGTATGGAATGTTGTGTATATATTATCAGAGAATCATAGATTTAAACCTGGAGTGAAACTTAAAGTCTATCTAGTCCAACTCTCTCATTTTACAAATGAGAAAACTGAGGCTTATAGAGGTCAAGTGATTTGCCTAATTTCACACTGGTAGCAGTTAAGTGGACAAGGTGGGAATGGGATCCAAATATTCTTATTTTCAAACCTAGTTCAATCCCTACATTTTATCAATGAGGAATTGAAGTCCAAGAGAGATCTATATGTCCAAGATCATTCCAGTTAATCAATGGCAAAGTTGGGATCCAAAACCAAATCTTTTCATTAGAAAATTGAATCCTTTTCCCAGTACTATGCCACCTCCCTAGTCTGAGACAATTATAATATTGATTTTGCTTAAGGGGGTTTTGTTTTTTGTTGTTATCACAGGGGAGATTGGGGAGGTCAGATTATTGGGAAAGGACTCTGATAATAGAAAAAAAAGACATCAATAAAACAATACTAGAAATTATGCTGTTATGCTCTTAATTTTAGTTGAAAGTAGGTTGAATGAGGAGCATGTTTATAACTGAGCTGGGAACCTTAAGCTTGTCATTATTCATTGTTCTAGTATAATGTAAGCTCTTCCTTTTTAAATATTTGTCTGTCAGGTCTAATTGAGTGCTTTAATAAACTTTAATATGTCAGTACTTAAGGGTTTTAGATTCTATTAGAATGGGTACTTCTTTCAACTGAAACAGATCACTATTTTTTACCTTCTGTGTTTGTATGCCTTATATTTAGCATAGTACTAGACAACAAATAGGTGCTTTATGTTGTTGGTCCTTTTTCAAAGAGGACCACTGACATCACGAAGGTGACACCTTGACTTCTTCATGAATTGAATTTAAGTGAGGCAGAGCTGCACAAAATTGTCAGTTTTATTCTCTCTTCCAGTCATCAAAGTCCAGTGGAAAGAAAAAAGTCAGGATGACTGGTGGTGCAATGGATGGCCTTGACATCTTTGATGTCTGACCAAGCTCTAAGGACTCCATGATATTTGCTTCAGCTGCCTTCACAACTGTTGGAACAAATTGTTCTTATCCATCCATTCCCTTGATGATAAACACTAGTGTGAGGAAATAAATCTTCACATGCTTGGGCTAAATATTCCTCTAACTCTCTGAGTGTTTAGTAAATGTCTGAGACAGGATTTGAATTCATTAGGACTGCTAGAATTTGTATTCCAGAGGCAATGAAGGGCTACCTTTACCCATTAGCCTTGTTACTCAAACCTCATTAATATCCTCTGCCCTCTTGATTGCCTCCCTCAAAAATCTCCCTTTAAGGTAGACATTCAGGTCAGCCATCTCTTGATGATCTACACATTAGAGTAGGACTTCCAGTGGAGGCTTCAGACATAGTAAGTATTGAATAAAATGCTTATTGAATGAAATTTACAATAGGATCAGCAGAGAAGTATTTCTTTCTTTCTTTTTTTTTTTTTTAAAGCTTTTTCTTTTCAAAACATATGCATACTGGAGAGACTTACATGAACTGATACTGAGTGAAATGAGCAGGATCATTGTATACTTCAACAACAGTACTATATGATGATCAATTCTGATGGACATGGCCATTTTCAACAATGAGATGAACCAAATCAGTTCCAAGAGAGCAGTAATTAACTGAACCAGCTACACCCAGCAAAAGAACTCTGGGAGATGACTATGAACCACTACATAGAATTCCCAATCCCTCTAATTTTGTCTGCCTGCATTTTGGATTTCCTTCACAGGCTAATTGTACACTATCTCAAAGTCTGATTCTTTTTGTACAGCTAAACAACTGTTTGGACATGTATACATATATTGTATTTAATTTATACTCTAACATACTTAACATGTATTGGTCAACCTGCCATCTGTGGGGGGGGGGGGGAAGGAGGGGAAAAGTTGGAACAAAAGGTTTTGCCATTGTCAATGCTGTAAAATTACCCATGCATATATCTGGTAAATAAAAACTATTTTTTTTATTATATATATATATATTTTATAATATTATCCCTTGTATTCATTTTTCCAAATTACCCCCCCTCCCTCTATTTAAATAAAAACTATTAAAAAAACATATGCACAGATAATTTTTCAACATTGACCCTTGAATAGACTTGTGTTGCAGATTTTCCCATTATTCCTCCCATGCCTCCCCTAGATGGCAAGCAATCCAATATATGTTATACATGTTAAGTTATATGTTAAATTCAATATGTGTAAACATATTTATATAATTTTCCTGCTGCACAAGAAAAATCAGATCAAAAAGGAAAGAAAATGAATAAGAAAACAAAGTGCAAGCAAACAACATCAAACAGAGTGAGAATTTTATGTTGTGGTCCACATTCAGTTCCCACAATCCTCTCTCTGGGAGTAGATGGCTATCTTTATCACAAGATCATTGGAGCTGGCATCAATCACCTTATTGTTGGAAGGAGTCACATTCATCAGAATTGATCGTCATATAATATTGATGTTGCCATGTACAATGATCTCCTAATTCTGCTTATTTCACTCAGCATCAGTTTATGTAATTCTCTCCAAGCCTTTATAAAATCATTCTTCTGATCATTTCTTATAGAACAATAATATTCCATAATATTCATATACCATAACCTATTCAGCCATTCTCCAATTGATGGGCATCCACTCAATTTCCAGTTTCTTGAAAAGGGCTGTCACAAACATTTTTGCACATGTGGGTCCTTCTTCCTCCTTTAAGATCTCTTTGGGATATTGGCCCAGTAGAAACACTGCTGGGTCAAAGGATATGCACAGTTTGATAATTTTTTTGAACATAATTCCAAATTGCTCTTCTGAATGGTTGGATCTGTTTACAATTCTACCAACAATGTATCAGTGTCCCAGTTTTCCCACATCCCCTTCAACATTTGTCATTATCTTTTCTTGTCATCTAAGCCAATCTGAGAGGTGTGTAGTGGTATCTCAGAGTTGTCTTAATTTGCATTTTTCTGATTAATAGTGATTTATAGCACTTTTCCATATGATTAGAAATGGTTTTAATTTCTTCATCTGAAAATTGTCTATTCATATCCTTTGACCACTTATCAATTGGAGAATGGTTTGATTTCTTTGAGTTAATTTAGCAGAGAAATATTTCTTGCATAAATCTTAACTTTATTTTTAGGTATCAGTTTTGGGGAAGGATTTAGTAGGACAAGAGCAATTAATGGCTAATTGGGAAAAATCAGTCACTGAAAAGGCTCATCATGATAACAAATCACTATTGTTTTTCTCTTTCTATTTTATTAAGAAATAAATCCAAGATTCCACTGTATATCTCAGTTCAAATCTCAGCTTCTATAGAGGCCTTCTGATCCCTCCAGCTACTGGTGCTTTCCATTCTAAGGTTATCTTGTATCTGATCTGTATGTATCTTGTATAGGCCTACTTATATACATGTTATCTCTTCTACTGGATCATGAGTTTCTTGAAAACACAGGCTGTTTTTGCCTTTTCTTTGGGTCCCCAATACTTGTGGTTTGTTTGATAGCAGATTAAATAACCAATGGGAAATTAATTGCAGACAGACAGAGAGATGAAAGAGAGACAGACAGATAGGCAGGCAGGCAGATAGACAGCTATGAGCAGGTATATTGACAGAAAGATAGTCAGTCAGAAAGACAGATAAATAGATGGACAATTAGACTGACTGACCAACACACAGAGAGAGAGCTAGAGAGGCAAACAAATAAATAATAGGTAGCTAGAGAATTCATTAAGTATTTATTATTGCCATGTTCCTTTGGGTACCAAACAAGGAAGATATTCCCTGCTTTTATTCAAGGAGCTTACATTTGTGGGGATATTGGACAATAAATCTGGTGTTACATATTCTAATGAGGGAAGACAAGAAGGGGCCACTGGTATAGCATGGTTTAGAGATGATTAAAAAGAGAGGTAGTGGTCTAAATCCTGGCAATATAAAGTGAAAACTGTGGTTTCAGGGGCAGTCAAATTTCCAGAGCTGAGAAGTTGGAGATGATGGCAGGAGTGAAGGTGGTGTAGTTTGGAGTTATCCAGAAATATCACACTTTTTGTAACCTGAGAACAATTAGAGAAAATTCCAAGAAGAACCTTTATTGTATGCTTTGATGCTTGATTTTCTCCCTCCTCAAATAGCTGAACTGATGATTTTGGAGGCAGAGGAGGTGGAAAAAGAGGACACAATCTTTCCTTTGAGTGTAGAACTGGTGGGCTAGAGGGGCAGTCATTTAAAAAAATGGACACAAGAACTTGGAACAAAACAGATAGATTTCAGGTGATGATTGACTGGAATTTGCAACAGGAACTCCCTGCCTTCATCAATAAGTAAAGGTTTTAGATGACATAGTCTCCCATGAAAGATTTCAGCTTCTCCGTAGGAACTAGGTAGCTTAGTAAATAAACATGAACATTAGATCAATCTTTCAAGTTTTTTTCCTTGTGGGACCAGTTATCCAATTGAGGGGAGAAGGAAGTAGATACAGGGGCCCCACAGATTCAGTCCTAGCAGAGTATAATTCCTTCCTATTTTTTTCACAAAAGGAACTTGCCCTTAGTCCCAAACTGGGACTCAGAAGAAAGGCTTCTATTTTTAAAAAAATCTTTGTTTCTCTTCTTCTAGGACAGGCCAAGTGACAAAAAGGAGACAAGTTGTCATGAAGTTGGGGTCTGTGTAATACGCAGAAAGAATATCTAATTGGGGTTATTTTGAATCACTTTCTCCCTTCTTGGCAACAGAAAACTTCAAGGGATGGCCAGGAGGTAAGGGCAATTGAGTGACAATCTGGGGCAGTGAACCCAGGAGTTCTGATTACTATCCCCAAAGCCAGGGAATGTGGGTTTAAATTTCAGCTCTGAACTTACTACTTAAGTGGCTTAACCTCTCTGGGACTCAGTTTCCTCATTTGAAAAATAAGGATGTAGAACGACTGCCACGGGCCCTTCTTGCTCTAAATTTTGCAATCTTATGAGCCTTTGTTCAGTATCATACTTTCAATGGGAACTTCCTATTTCTGTTGATAATAATTTTAAAGTCATTGCTAAGAAAGAGCCCTTTGACCTTAAGGAGGCAGTATGATACAATGGAAAGTGTCCTGCATCTTGGACCAGAGTATCTAGATTTGATTTCTGGCTCTGGTGCTTACTAACTAACTGAACAAGTCACTTACTCCAACTCTAAGACTCTTTGACTAGTTGTCCCCCCATGCCTGAAATGTTCCTCCTTCTCCTTTCTATCTCCTGGCTTCTTTTAAATCCCAGCTAACATCTCACCTTCTGCAAAAGGCCTTTTCTGAGATCCCTTGATTCCAATGTCTTCCCTCTGTTGAGAATTTCCACTTTATCCTGTATATATTTCATCTGGACATAGTTGCTTTCATGTTTCTCCTCCTTTAAAATATAAGCTTTTTGAGAACAAGACCTGTATTTTGCCTTTTTTTTTTTTTTTTTTTTTTTTGCATTCCCAGTGTTCAGTGCTTGCTGGATACCTAGTAGGAGCTTAATGAATGTTCGTTAACTAGTTGACTCACTGTCTCTGAGAGTTCCTTACATAAATAAAAGGAGGATGTTGGACTAGATAGCCTCCTAGGTCCCTTGCAGCTTTAAATCTATACTCCTATGATTTTAGAACCTCACAGATTTTCTTTTTTATAGCTTAGATTACTAATGCTACACATGTTATTCCCTTTTTAAATATACACTCTTATTATTTTTATAATAACAGTTTTTCATTTTTTAAAAATACATGCAGAAATAGTTTTCAACATTCATCCTTGCAAAAACTTTATACATGTTTCTCCTTGATTAGATATCATTAGTAGCAGTAGTTTATTTTCTATAAGAAGATACTATGTTTCTTGAGGGCAAGAGAATGGAGTATTCTTCAATTATACCTTCCATAGCACCTAGCATGGTTCTGGGTAAACATTAAATAAATGATTGTTGCACTAACCAATCAATAAAAAGAATTTATTAAGTTCTTACTATGTGCCAGACACTGTGATAAGTGAGCCCAGAAGGAAAGGTTCTTCTCAGAAAAGAAGCTGCTGATTATCTGTTATACAGGGTTTTTCATAGGATTTGTAGACTAGTAAAATAAGATTGAAAATCACATTAACAAAGTACAAGAAGAGACAGAATAAAACTCTCATGTACAGAATTTTCATATGCTCTGTGTTCCTTAGTGAAGATATTTCTTTAAAGGTACCAATATATCCATCCTGACCTGACCTGAGTGACCCTTGTCTACATTCTCCCACAAGTTCACTACCCAAAGGCCCCCAAATATTCTAGGGGCTTTCTCTTGTCCTTATGAGCAAAGGAATGTCTTTTAGTTATTCCTCATTTGTATCATATAACTGCTGGTATTTTTTTTAACACGTAGTCTTTTGATGGTGGCACAGTGGCAGACCTGGAGTGAAGAAAATTTATCTTCCTGAGTTCAAATATTGCCTCAGTTACTTACTGGCAGTGTGATCTTGGGTTACTCACTTAACCTTGTTTGCCTCAGTTTCCTCATCTGTGAGATGAACTAGAGATGGAAATGGCAAATCACTCCAGTATCTTTGTCAAGAAACCTTGCCCAAATAGAGTCATGAAGATTTGGACATGATGAACAACAAATCTTTAGACACTTCTTTGAGGAACAGAATTCCTGTGACATGTTGTGAGAGGCACTGCTGTCCAGTGATTGGATGTCTGGCATCAAAGTTAGAGGAACTAAGTTTCAAGAGCTATTCTGATATATACTGGTTTTAGGAGGGATAGAGGACAAGTCACTTGGCCTCCTTAGCAGATTTTTAAAATTATAAATTGGACAGTCATTGATATGCACTAATAAAATAAAAATTCCTTCTACCAATGAAATCATATTGAATATATACTATATATACTAGTTAATATATAACATATAGCTAATATAGTTAATATATAGCTAGTATAATATAGCTAGTAAATGCTTAAGGGGGTTTTTTGTTTTGTTTTTATCATAGGGGAGATTGGGGAGGTCAGATTATTGGGAAGCATTAATATAGAAAGCAAATATAGTTTCAGTCTCAATTAAGAATCAATGTCATGTCTGGGAATAAGGATATGAGGATTCTTTCATATTCTGTTTTAGGTAGAGCACAGCTAGAATACTGAGATGCTGATTTCTGGTGGGGGGGCATATTTTAGGAAGGACTTGTTAAGCTAGACAACCAGGATGGTTAAAGGGTGTGAGTTCATGCCATATGAAGACTGATGAGAGGAAGTAATGATAGTGAGTCTGGAGAAAGGGCAGCAAGGTGGTGACCTGGCAAATAAAGTGCTAGGCCTGAAGTCAAGATTCATTTTCTTGAATTCAAATCTAAGTCAGATACTTATTAGCTCTGTGACTCTGGGCAAGTCATTTAACTCTGCTCAGTTTCCTCATCTGTAAAATGAGCTGGAGAAGAAAATGGCAAACTCTTGTAGTATCTTTGCCAAGAAAATTCCAAATGCAGTCATGAAGACTCAGGCATGACTGAAAATCAATCAAACAACAACAGAAGTCTGGAGAGCAAAATAATAAATGGTAGATGGGAGCTTTATCAAGTATTTGAAGAGTTGGTGCTATGAAGAGGATTGATGCTTGTTCTATTTTGTCCAGAGGATAGAAATAGGAACAATTAGCAGATGTGGCAAAGGAGCAAATTTAAGGTTTGAGTAAGACAAACCCTCTTAACAATTAGAGGTATCACAAACTAGAATGTATCACTTTGGAAAGTCATGGGCTCTCACTCAGTGGAGAACTTGAATCCAAGGCTGGATGATTATTTTCTGGTAGATTGCAGAGAGAATTCTTTTCAGTTGTGAGTTGGATTTGATGATGATGGAGGAACCTTCCGGCTCTGGAATTCTGTTATCTTCAGAATGATTTTAGTAAGCAGAGCAATGTCAGTGGGTGGGTTGCTTATTATCTTCCTGACATCGATTTACAGAACCTAATGGTATCAAGCTTCATTTTGAGTTAGAGATTTCTTCAAAATAGAGGAAAACAACTTTGTTAATGAAAGGCTGGGTAGGTTCTGCAAAAAATAACAAAATTTAAATCCAGATTGTTGAGGAATGAATTACTAGCACATATGTGTGCTTTTTCTTCTGAAAGTAATGTTCTAAAGTTTTATATTCTAATTTTAATGTTCTAATGTTTGCTTTGTGTTTTTCAAATGACCTTACCCTTATTAATCAATAAATCAGCCGAATAGAAGGTTTAGTTAAAGTCTAAAACTGCAAAGTGAGTTTTTGTTGCAGTAGACACAGATCATAGAAAAAGTTCCTGTGGAAGAACAACACAGTAGAAGGACCTCACTTCTGTCACTGCCTGTGTGATCCTGAACAAATAAGTTAATTTCCCTGGTCTTCCATTTTCTCATCTATAAAATTAGAGATATGAATTCTAAGATCCTTTCTTGCTTCAAATCTATGATTGAATGTTTCAAAAGGACCTAACCTACTTGTCATAAGCCAGAAAAAAAAAGTCATTCTTGGTAATGGGGATAAGGAAAAAAATTTATTTGGGTTGAATCTTTTAGAATTTCAAAGTAAAGGAAACCAACTTTTCCCTTAATGCTGGGTGGGAACAGCTTCATATGAAGGATAATGGGAAAGGGAGGACATTCCTAGAATGGAGAGTCCCAAACTTGGGGGTAGAATATTGTATAAACAGTTAAACCTGGTTGATTTGTTTTCTCGTTTTGCTTAATTACTTTTTTCTCTTTCTTTCTGTATCTATTACATGGATTGCTTATTGAGGAGGAAGAAAAAGAGGGGGGTTACATTTAAAAATTATCTAAACTTTTATTATTTTGCTGGTTGATGTGTTTTAAATTTTGATATATTAAAATTAATATTAATTTAAAAGTGGCATAGTAACATTAAAATTAATGTTAAATATTAATAAGTAATTAAAAAGTTAAAGTTTAAAATTTTATAAATTAAATAAGTATTTTAAATTGTTAATTTTTAATTAAAATTGGATTGAACTAGACTTAAAAGTACATAGAAAATTAGACATAGTTTAGAGAAGTCACTTTGAGGAAAATTCCTCTAATAATACAGATTTGTAATTCTCTGTAGTTTACAATGTCTTAGGAGCAATTAGAGATGATAATGATTTGTTCAAGGTCACACAGCCAGCATTATCAGAGGACTGAGGTGAACTCAACCTCTTCTTGACTCTATCCACTACTCCACACTATTATTAAATGAACAAACATATTTGATCAAAATATGGCTCAAAAATCAGATATGAGAAAAAGAGCTTCCCAATTTTCCCTTAATCAAGGAGTGGAAGGGAATAGCAGTTTGGTTTGGTAGTTCATGTACTAGGCTTAGAATCTAGGAAGACCTCTTACTATTTATTAGCTGTGCTAATAAGTCATTTAACTTCCCTTAGCCTCAATGATTGTATATCCCAAACACAATAATATATGGGAAACATTATATATATAATGTTTTTTGTGTGTAAGGCAATTGGGGTTAAGTGACTTGCCTAGGATCACACAACTAAGAAGTTTTCAAACTCAGGTCGTCCTAATTTTAGAGCTCTATCCAATGCACCATGTAGCTGCCCCTATATTTTAAAGTCTATATTGTTATTCAATTGTGTCTGACTCTTAGTGACCCAATTTGGAGTTTCCTTGGCAAAGAAAACTATATCGTTTGCCATTTTCTTCTCTAGCTCATTTTATAGTTAAGGAAACTGAGGGAAACAGGGTAAGGTGGCTTGCCCAGGATTACATAGCTAAACATATCTGTGATCAGAATTAAACTCACAACAATGAGTCTTTCTGATTCTGGGGTTAACCACTATATCTATTCCACTACCTGGCTCTCCCTTAAATGCTGTAGAAATGTCAGCTATTGCTGTTGCCTCAAAACAGGCCTTAAAGTCAGGCTGAGGGCTAGAGAGAACAGAAGTAGAAACTGAAAATGTACCATCAATGGATGGTATTGAGCTGCTTCCTGCTGTCTGATGCAATATTCCTGTAGCCCAGGTGGTGAGTGGAGTTTTAAAAGCTGAGAAATATTCAAAATTTATCTGAAAAGATTATCTCAGGGCCTTCATCATTTGGGGCCTCCCTGGGGGAATGGGGGCAGCTAATGAAAATAAGATCATATGAGTATTCTCCTGGGTTAAAAAGAGGAAAATTGTGACCAGCCTAGAAACAAGATGGCACAATCAGATTAGTTAAATGTTAGTTTATTCTTTTTTCATCAGCTCAAAGGCCGAAGCATACATTTGTGTTTGCCCATGCTGAATAGTTTCCCAGTATGTAGACACTTCAAACTGGAAGGGAATTTGGAAATCATGTGTTATGTGATTTTAACTTGAAGTCCATATATTTGTTTTTTTAAATAATATTTTGAATATACGTTTTGATATAATTGGTTTCTTTTATATTTTACTATTTTTATTTTATTTTTCTAATGGCAATATTCTGAGGAGTTCAAAGACTTCATTAGACTACCCAAAGGGTCCATTGCACAAAAAAAGCTATTTATAAATGAAGATGCCCAAAGAAATAGAATGATTTACTCAGGAAAAAGTGCTAGACTTTTGATGTTGAGTTGTATCTGACTTTATGTGACCCCATTTGGGGTTTTCTTAGCAGAGTAACCAAAATTATTTTGCCATTTTCTTCTCCAGTTCATTTTATAGATGAGAAAACTGAGACAAATAGAGTGAAGTGATTTGTACAAGATCATATAGCTAATAAGCTGAATCCAGGCTCAAGGCTCTATTTACAGTACCCTGTAACTGGGTACTCCTAACTCTCTATGTAACTTGGGATGTATTTAACTTACATATTTGATTTTCATTTTCAGGGATGTTGGGACCTATTGGAACATTTCCCAAGAGCCAATTGCTTTATTTTCAGAATGAGCATTTATATCTCAAATACTGGCAAATGCTACAAGTCAGGGTTTGAATTATTGTTTTGTTGATTATGTGGAATTAAGAAAGTAATGGAGAAAATGCTAATAATGTTAATAACGCAGATTAAATATAAAAGGGCATCTTGTTTACTTTTGAAAAGCTGATTATTAAACATTTACCAGTGTTATCTCTATTCAGTTTTCTTTTCTATCAAATGAAAGTGTTTACTACATGACTTCTATAGTCTCTGACCACTCTTAATTTCTGATCCTACGATCCTGTGATGTAAGGCTCAGATTTTCTAACTCTTTAGCTACTGATCTTTTAGCGATACCACATTGATTAGCCACAAAAAATACTTTTTCTACGAATGATTTTAGGGAAAAGTTTTCTAAAAATGAAGTTGCTCCAGTTTTCCAAAGCAGGGATCATTCCTAGTGCCAGAGTGTCTAAGTGTGGAATGAGGCAATAGCCCCTTTTTCTTTCTGTAGAGGCCAAGTTGCTTAAAAATCAATGGAAAGAATGTTGAATTTGGAGTTAGGATTTGAGTTCAATTTCTGCTTGCCACTATGTGACCTTGGCAAATTGTTTAATTATTCTGGAACCTATCTGTAAAATGAGGGTTTCAGAAACAATTGAAGGAGTCCTGAATTTGGCTCTATCACTTATGATGTTTTGTAGCCAAGCCATATGGCGTCTCTTTGCAAAATCAGTGTTCCTGTTTAGCCCCTAACCCTCCAGGTAAGTAAGTGGCTTCCTTTCTCCACCAACCCCTCTTCCTGCCTTTTTCTTAACTTATGCAAGTGGAGACTAAGAGAATATCATAGTGCTGGGTGGTTTAGCTGTGACCAATCTTAGAAAAATCAAATGTCCTATCAGGCATCTGGCATTCCACTAAACATCCCAGGACCACATAACTATAGAATTTTAGGAACTAGAAAGCAGGAGCTTGGTTGATTTCCTTTGCTTGCTGGGGAGAGGGGGAGGGAAGAGAGATAGAGAAAGGGAGAATGAGAAAGAGAGAATAAGAGGAAGATGAGGAGAAGAGGAGGAAGAAGAAGGAAGAAGAAAGAAGAAGGAGGAGGAGGAGGAGGAGGAGGAGAAGAAAGCACTTCTATACAGAAAGGGAAATGCTAAGCATTAAATAATCAAGTAATGACTATATTTAGTTGAGAGGCTCATATTCAAGTTTAGTTGGAATATTTGCAAACAACTAGGTTGTGCTTATTGGCCTATTAATTCTCATTATTAAGAACTGCTTATTAACTATTTTAGACATTATCCCACTGAGTGCAGCCCAAACACTAAGTTCTTTTCTTTCTGTGGTCTATTTTTTTTTTTTTTCACTGTCAGACTGTCTCTGCTACTGCTTCCACCAAAATTGCTTCCGTAGCCATTACCAAGGAAGGAGGAAGATGCCCATTGTCATTCATAGTCTCCCAAGACACCATGTCACAAATGGGAGGTCATCTCATCCCAGATAAATGCTTACTTAAAAAGCTAAGAGCTCACAGTTTGCACCCTGTGGAAGGAAAGGGTATCTTCCCATAATCCAGAACTCTGGAAATTGTCTTTACACTTCAATTCTGGTAGACAAAAGAAGCCTAAGGAACTTGGATTGTTCCCTTCAGTAGATCCTCCCAGTTTTGTCTCAGTAGGGAATTAAAAGAGTTCTTATGACTGACAAGAAGCAGTGTCCTGTTTTGAAGTTTGAAGTGTAAAGAAAGGGCTCTTTAAGCTTCCATGAAACTATCTGATATAATGATTAAGCATAATTCAAAGGGGAGAGTGAGAAAATGTATTTTGACTAAATCTTTTAGTACTTCAAAATAGAGAAAATCAACTTCTCTTGTGTTATACAAGAGCTATATCATATTAGAGATAATGGGAGAGAATAGGCCCAGCCAGAATGGACTATAATTATTTTTACTATATCAGATTAATTAATTTACTTACTACACAAAAATTTATTAAGTTAAATAAAAAGAACAAAAAAGAAAAGAAAAAATGAACATTGTGTAATTTTATCAAAGTTTGATTTTTCTTAGCAAAGTACCAAGAAAATGTACCTCCTCTCTTTCTCTGCTGTGATGGAGGCCTAAGGATAAGTAATAGTGCTTATATTGTCAAATGCAATTGATCTCTTGGTGGTGTTATTGAACTGTGTTTTTTTCCCCTTCCCTGTTAAAAGTCTTCCTTATAAGGGATGGCTTGCTGGGTAATATAAGGAAAGGTATATATTCAGAATGAAGATATCAAAAGCTATAAATAGCATTTAATATATATTATATTATACATATACATATATATACGTAATATAATCATACATTTATTATATAATCTATCTATCCAGAAATGCTGAAGCTATATATTGATGTAAGATATCTATATCTATATTTATTGCTCTATCACCTTACCGACCAACACGCTATGCTTTTGGTGGGGAACTTTAAAAAATTATATAGAGTCTTCCCTTAAGGAAGAGATTATCTGACTTTAAGATTGTGCAAAAATGGTCTCCCTACTTCTGAAGGCGGGATTCTGAGCACAATTGGGTCCACCTGGATCTCTGCAATGGGGGGTGTCTTCTACTATATTTGGTTGGAGACCATATTTAGATGATGTAAACAGAGAAAAAGTTCAATAAGTTTTGTAAATAGAAGATTTTCTTTCTCGAGAGGATTCTGAGAAATTGGCAGAGTAGGTCAGCAAATTTCAAACTCTTCAGATTTTCTCCACAAACAGAACAAATTTGTGCCCCAGGGCAAACACAGACTGGTGTGAGATCAAGAAGACTGGGCTGGGGGGGTGGGGACAGAGGTCTATCTGGAACTACTCAAGAAGATCAGAAGAAAAACCTCAGGCTGGGATTAATCCATGTGAAGTGCAAACACCTCCAAACTAGATCCACAAAAACATCAGATGGGGACCCCTGTGGAGAGCTCTGGGATGAGCTGGGTGTAGCCAAAGCCTCAGCAGAAACCACAGTATCTTCAGGACAGCTTAAGGAGTTGGGGGGTCTAAGTTCAAGAAGACTGAGAGAATCTTGGCTGATTAGGAATGCAATGCCCAGCTGTCCTGCTGAGACTGGGCCCTGGGCAGGAGGGAGCCAGTATACCTGGAAGTGCAGAGACAGAGGGACAAGGATGCTGCTGGCTGCAAGCACTTGCAGGAGGGGAAAGCTTTTAGTTTGGGGTTCCTAGTCAGAGAGGACAGCTGAGGTGAAGTCAGAGGCACCATCCCTCTAACCCCCAATTAGAGGTGCTTACACTAATACTTCTCATTTTTAAGAAATGGGTAAAGAATAAAGAATCCAACCTTAGAAACTTACTATGGCAATAAGGAAGACAGGGTTCATCTTCAGAGGAGGACACTGAAGTAAAAAGAGCTTCATCTATCCCAAAGGATAGCATTAAATGGTTCCTTGACCAGAGAGAATTATAGAAGAACTCAAAAGAGAATTTAAAAATCAAATGAGAGACATTGAGGAAAAACTAAAAAAATTAAAGTAAAAACTATCCAAGAAAAACAAGGTTATGAAAAAAAAGTTATCCAACCAGAAAAGGAGATACAGACTCTTAAAAATGAAAATAACTCTTTGAAAAGTAGAATTGGGCAAGGGAAAGTCAGTGAAGCTATAAGAGATAACAAAACAGAATACAAAGAATGAAAAAAAAAACACAGAACAGAATGTGAAACATAAGAAAAACAGCAAATTTGGAGAACAAATCAAAAAGAGAAAATATAAGAATATTTGGACTACCTGAGAACTGTGACCAAAAAAGAATCTTGACACAATAATGCAAGAAATAATCCAAGAAAATTGTTCTGGAATGATAGATCATAGAAAAAAAATCCATCAATCTCCACTTCAAAGAAATCTTTTGTGGAAAGCACATAGGAATATTATTGCCAAATTTCAAAAACCCCAGAAAATAAGAAAAAAAAAAGCAATTCAAATAGGCTGGAACTATAATTAGAATTGTATAGGATTTATCAGCAGTTACAATTAAAGTCCAAGGTCCTAGAATCATATATACTCACAATCAAAATAATTAGCCTACAGCAAAAATATTGTATCCAACAAAATTATAATATTCAATTTTAAAAATTAAACATTCAATTAACTTGCAGATTTTCAGGACTTTCTATCAACTCACTGAAACATTTAACATATAAGAGCTAATATGCAAGATTAATTTTAAGGAAATTAAGATAGACAAATTATTTATGTTTTCTACATGGAAATGTATACATACATTTATGATTGACATCAGGAATTGGGTAGCTCAAAAGAAAGAGTTAAACAAATGAAGTGCAAAGAAAGGGTAGACACAGAGACAGAGGGGGAAGGAGGGCTCATAGTTTTGTAAACCTACTCACATTGGAAATGGGTTAAATAGGGAACATTTTATATATATATGTGTGTGTGTGTGTATGTGTATATATATATATATATATGTATATATGTATGTGTGTGTATATATATACATATATATGTATATATACACACGATGAAGAGTATAGAAGCCTTCAAAATCTATAAAGAAATAAAGGGGAAAGGAAAGGCAGTGGGGGATGTAAAGATGGGGAGGAGAAGATAAAGGAGGGATCCATGAGTGGGGGGAGGTTAAATAACAGCAAGACAACTTAAAGAGCAGAATTAAAAGTAGAAAATTTAGCAGAGATAGGAAAAAAGAGATGTGCATAAAATACATGACAGATCAATAATCGAATTTATTAGGAAAAAAAGTACAATTAGTGGTCATTGATCTTAGACACACTCAAGTTTGAAGATTCACTTAGAGAAATTTATATTATATATCAGCCATACTAATATAGTTTTAGATGCCTGTTTACATATAGGTAAATGCATGTATTTATGTATGAGTAAATGTAGATATGTATGCATGTTGCTCTATATATGTGTATATATAGATATATGTGTGTGGGTGGTATATGTGTATATCTATTAAATATAACTGTGCTTAACTATAGCCTACTTGGAGGAGGTTGGGGAATGAATGAAAGGGAAAAAAAAGAACAAAGTAAAAAAGGTTCACAGCAGAGAACAAAAGAACAACATACAAAGAAGTAAAGAAAAGATGGACACTCATGAATATAATTTCTTTTACTATTATTTTTCCTGTTATGAACTGGAAATTCACTGTTATAATTTGAATCCTCCATGACATTTTGCTGAGCTCATGGCAATGTTCTGCTTTTTTATTGTTGGTTTATTTTTCTTTTCTTTTTATTAAATTAAAAAATTATAAATAATGGTAGCAGCATGTACCTCTCAAAAAAAAGAAAGAAAATTTCCTTTTCCTTCCATTCCTTCTGCCCAGTACAGAATTAGTCTGCATTTGTTAATGTGGATTCATTCATTCATTCATCCATTCATTTAACAAATACAACCATCCCTCAAATAATACCCTATGTATAATGTGATATTTAACCGATGGAGCACATAAACTTTCTCTTTCTGAGAGTCAATAGTAAGCATTCTGATACCCAAAGCAAAAGCATCATAAAACAGCCAGGGGTGAGCAGTCAATGGGAGAAGGGGTGTGGAGAGTTAAAGAAAAAGCTGGGAAAATCCCTGACCTCTGACCTCAGGACACAAGGCCCTTTGGGTAGAGAAACTGCCCTATATAGGGGACACAGAGACACAGGGTCAGACACACTGGTTCTAGACTTTGGGATAAACACTGAAGTTTTTTTTTTTTTTAGTAGTAGTTTTGCATTTTAATGAATTATTAACTATATTTTGATACCTTGGGATAAAGCCCAAGTGACACCAGTTTAGGATTCTGATCTAAACCAATATTTTACTTGATATTTTATGTTCCCCTAGGCTTCGCCATAGGTTCTATTAAATAATTTCCTCTTTTATTCCAAGCTATTAAACTTTCCAAATTTTCTTTTTAAATCTCCTCTTACCTCCCATCTCCCAATTAAATTCTATCTGTCCATAAATTGGTAAGTGGGGTAGTCTTATTTTGAAGCAGTAACTAGGATGGACCCACTGGGGCTTTGTCTAGGGCACCCGCATTTAGAAAGCACTACCAGTCCTTCAGCAAGGAGAAACAACTTAATTACTCAAGATTAAATAGGGAGATTTGAACTCATATACTCTGATTCCCGAGTCTGCTCTTTCCTGTCTCCTCTGGAATGCATTAATATAAACACTACCTCTGAAAATCAAAAGTCAAGGAAAAGTAACACCCAACCTCTCTAATCTGGCAGGGTCCCTAGCACAACTTGGTCTGCCTGGATCCCTGCAATGGAGGGTATGCCTGATTTACAGATAGGTACACTGAGGCACCGAGTGCTTAAAAGAAACCTCATAAGGTCACACAGAAAGCCAGAGGCCAAAGAGAGAATAAGTCTTTTGCAGCCTGGTTCTTTCTTCCAGACTAGCACATTGCCCGAGGGACTGTCAAGGCCACTTATCCAGTGGTAAGGGGTCAGGTACTCTAGGTTCTCCCTCCATGATTTCTGATTTTCCCATAAATCAGCTTCCAATCTAAACCCTCCCTTGAGGTTGAGTTACAAACCTCGGTAACCCCAGGGCGGCCTGCCTGGTAATTCCTATTATTCAGCTGTCAGCTGGGTTTTTAAAAACCTCCTTTCCTGGTGAGATCCAGTTACTAGGGGTTTAAAGCTGATTCCTTGTGTTAGAGAGAAATCCTATAGCCAGGTGAAACAATGGTAAAGGCTCCCGGCTCATTTCCCCCAATCCTAGTTTAGGGATTTCACAAAGTAGAGGGAGCTTAACTCTTTGCATCCCCTCCCTCGGCCTCTGGAGGGGAGGTCACACTGATAGAGCAGGTTTGACTTCTGGAAGGAGGGAGGTGCATGAGAGGACCCTGCCCTCCAAAGCCAGCTTCTCTTACCAAGGAAAAAAGCAAATTGAGGAGTGGAGCGGGGCGGGGGGGGGGGGGGGGGTGGGGGGGGAAGGGGAGGGGGAGAGAGGGAAAGGCCCGTCAGGAGATTCTCTAATATCACTGGTTGTTGCTGCTGCAGTAGATAGGTTGCCTTTCCTTGTAAGCCCAGTTAAAAGCTCTGAGCACATCTGTTACTAGGGGGCTCCTGTCAGTCAGGGAAGAGCAACACCCGAGCCCTCTACTCCAGCAGGGTCCTAAGCACAGCTGGGTCTGCCTGGATCCCTGCAATGGAGAGAACCCCTTTGGATGATGTTGATGTGGCTGAGGGAGGGGGAATTCCAGATGCGGCTTCCTGAGTCAGATAGCTTTGACTCTCAGACCCCTTTCTACTGATTTTCAGAGAGGCTGAAGAACTGAAAGGAGGCAAAGTCAAGCATCCCTGCTCAGGGTATGGGATGTTCTCCAGAACTGGACTGGCAAAAGTGGCCTGGAGAGGAAGCAGAGGGCAAAATATCTTGGTAGATATTCAGCAGAATTTGGTCTGTCCTTATCCCACAGGCATCCCACATCTGGAGCTCTAACTAGGAATTCTGGCTGTGCTACCTTGGATGGTAGCAAGTGGTGCAAGATTGGTGGAGGACTGAACTGCATAGAGATGTCAGGCTAAAGGACAGACCCGGAGAGGAAGTGTGTTCCTCCTGTGTCAGTGACATGAAAAGACCTAGTTACCCTAACCTAGTTATAGACCCAGTCCCAGATCTCTACAGAGGGCTCCTAATATTTTGCCTAGCTTTATTGTGCTGATTTCACTCTAAAAATCTAAAAGATTCTTAGTGATAGAAGAAGGGGCCGAGGAAGTTCGGTAAAATGACCACCTTGGGTTTTCTGGAAGTTTTCCCTATTACTCTTAATTGCTCTGGACTCACCCAGCATCTTCTGGATGCCTTATTCCACATTCAGTTTCTTTTAGAGCTATCAGGAGCTATCAGTTTTGAGCATTATTAAGAGGATTAAGCAATTCCTATGAGTGCCATCCACGCAATGTGTGTCTCAGTGGGTAGAGCACTGGGTCTAAAGTCAGGAAGACCTGAGTTGAAATCCAGTTTCATACATTCACCACATGTATGACTTTGAGCAAATCACTTAATCTCTGTTTGCCTTAATCACCAGAGAAGGAAATGGAAAACCAGTCCAGTATCTTTGCCAAGAAAACCCCATAGATCATATTGATGTACCATGGTCTAGCAGACCATGAAGAGCTGGACACAATTAACAATACAATATAAATGCCATTGACAGGGACAAGAGGTAACAAGGTATAAGGAAGAAAGTATGATTTTAGTGAAAATCTTATCGGATTTGAAGTCAGAACACTGTGTTAGAAGTTCAGTTGTGGTATTTGTTACCTGTATGACCCTAGACAAATCACAACCCTTTGTTGGGCTAACTATGTGCCCAACACATAGTAGGCACTTAACAAATGTTTGTTAAATGAGATAATCGAAGACAATTCTGATAGACTTGTGTGTGTTCTTTAATTAATTATTTATTTTAGAGGCTGTCCATAGGTGCGCTTTTTTTTTTTTTTTTTAATTTGCTGAGGCAACTGGGGTTAAGTGACTTGCCCAGTGTCACACAGCCAGGAAGTGTTAAGTGTCTGAGATAATATTTGAACTCAGGTCCTCCTGACTTCAGGGCTCTTGCACTGTGCCACCTAGCTGTCCCAAAGCTTCTTTCTTTCTTTCTTTCTTTTTTTTTTTTTTTTTGAATAATAGCTTTTTATTTTTCCAAATCTCATACAAAGATAGTTTTCAACATTTACCTCTGAAAAGCCTTTTGTTCCAAATTTTTCTTCCATCCTCTCTTTTCCTCTTGCTATAGGTTAAGCACGTGTAATTCTTCTAAACATATTTTCACATTTATTGTGCTGCACAAAAAAAATCAGATCAAAAGGAGAAAAAAAAAGAGAAAGAAAAAAAAAACAAGCAAACAAACAATAACAACAAAGGTGAAAATACTATGTTGTGATCCACATTTAGTCTCTATAATCCTCTCCCTGCAATCTGATGGAATATGTTTGGAAGAATTACACATTTAACCTATATTGGATTGCTTTATGTCTTTTTTTTTTTTTTTTGCAAAGCAACTGAGATTAAGTGACTTGTCCAGAGTCATATAGCTACTTAGTGTTAAGTGTCTAAGGTTTGCTTGTTTTACTTGGGGAGGCAAGAGAGAGGGAGAAAATTTTGGAACACAAGATTTTGCAAAGGTGAATGTTGAAAATTATATTTGCATGTACTTAGAAAAATAAAATACTATTAAAATTTTAAAAAAATAAATGTTTGTTAACAATATGATATTTAAAATGAAGGAACTAGAATGAATGATTTCTATGGTCCTAAATCTTATATTTTTGTTTGTTTGTTTAGGCAATCAGGCCTAAGTGACTTGCCCAGGGTCTCACAGAGAGTTAAATGTCAAAGACTGGATTTGAACTCAAATCCTTCTGACTCCAGTGCCCTCTCTGCTACACCATCTAGATGCCCTTAAAGAAAGCAAAAGAACAAAGAAGAAAGGAAAAAAGGAAGACACAAAGTCAGTGCGGTGGGGCAGGATGGAAAACACTCAACAATGACTTTGGATGCCACTCAATGTCACCAGTTTCTATTATTATCCTTAAGCAATAGTTTTCAACCTTTTTGTATATATGTTATGGACCCCTCTGGCCATCTGGTGAAGCCTATGGATCTCTTCTTAGAATAAAATTTTTAAACTGGTAAAATAAGATACATTGTATTACAAAGAAAATTAATATTATCGAAAGGCAGTTTTCAAAATATCAAAACAAAACAAAACAAAATCACAGACCCCAGGTTAAAGATCCCTTCCATAAAGGTGGATCTGGGTAAAGTGGTTTTGTCCCTGAACTATAATCTTAATACTGGCATGTACCTTTAGAGTTGTAGATTATTTGATATTCTCTCTATACAGACATTCAGAACTTTCTTATTTCTCATTGTCCTGTACAGTTGCAATTGCCTTTGGCTTCCATACTCTCACCTCCCCAATTCATTTTCCACAGAACAACCCAATTAAATATTCCTAAAGCACAGATGGGGACTTGTAATTCCCCTGCTCAAGAAGCATCAGTGGCTCCCTATTGCCTCTAGGACAATAGATGTATTGGATGTAAAGCTCTTCAGGTCTGACTCCAACCTGATTTCATATTAATCCTCCTCAAACACTCTATCTTCAGGTTAAGGAGGCTTACTTAATGCTCTTTATATACAGCATATTTTCACCTATTTTTGTGCCTTTGAAAAAGTTTCCCCTCATGCTTTAAAAGCTCTCCCCACTCACCTCTAAATTTTGGAGATGTAATCTCCCTTCATCCTTCCAAATCTCAGGTTTAGAATCCCATCCTTCCCAACACATGAAATTAATTTTGTATATTTAAAAATTGTCTAATTTGGATATATATTGTTGACTCCTTGTAGAATATAAGAGCAAGGGAATTACAGGGGACTCCTCCCAACCCCACCCCCGCCAGCCCCTCCAGACTTGTATATTGCTCCCGGGACTCTAAACCAATTGTCTAGATATAAAGCATCAGAATAAGAAATAGGTGAGTGCTGAGGGACATGTGCTTTGGGATATACTTAGTCCAGAAAATCAGACATTTCCTGCCTCTCACTCCTGTGATTCTTGTTACATATGTGTCAGGGATTTTTTTTTTTAAACCATATCTGTGCATTCAAGGAAGTGTGTTCAAGTCATTTCAAACTTTTTAAGCCCATTTTCTTTTTCTTTTTCTTTTTTTCTTTTTCTTTCTTTCTTTCTTTCTTTTTTTTTTTAAGCAAAGATCCTGAGAGGTTTGCTGTTAGGATTACTAAGTAACGACAGCTCGCTACAGTTTGCCATTTCTTTATCCAGCTCAGTTTATAGATGGGAAACTGAGACAAACAGGAAGAAGTGACTTGCCCAGGTCACACATCTAATATGTATCCGAAATCCCATTTGAATTCAAGTAGCTGAGTCTTTCTGACTCCAGGCCCAGGACTCTATCCACTGTATCACCTATTTATCCAAATTCAAAAAGGTAGAGATCTCCAAATGAGGATTTCCTTCTACAGGAAGATAAACACCTTCTCTGAAACAACATATGTAGCAATAACTTTGAACTTTCTCAGAGCAAGACTGGCTACATCTCCCACTCAGGCTTCTAGAGGTCAGGAGTGTCTTCTCAGACTGTATACTATCCTAAACAAGTCTTATCATGTAGTCATGACTTGGAACTTTCTCTCTCATCTGAGACTGACCTGTGTCTCCTTGGTCTTGAGTTGCCCTGAGTCTCATTTATTTCCAATAAAGAGTTCATTCACTCTTGTGTATTTACTGGTACATTTTAGGCTGTAAAATTTCTTTGATTTCTACTTCCTGTCAATCATTTACTTGTTTACAGTTACTTGTTACTCTTTGTTTATGATGGTCTTTCAGAATTAGTATTATAGCAAAATAGCAAATGTAAACTAAGCTGTGGTAATCAGGGAATAAACTTTTGTTTTGACCCTTTAAAATTGTACCCCAGACCAGCAATATCAAGAGGGGAGCAGATAACCTTAATTGAATTCTGGTACCCCCTTTCTGGAGAGCAGCTAGGTAGTACAGTGAATAGAGTGCCTGATATGCAACTCAGGAAAAACTGAGTTCAAATCTAACTCAGACTTTTTGCCTTACTCTGGACAAGTCACTTAATCTATTTGCTTTATTTTCCTCATTTGCAAAATGAGCTGAAGAAAGAAATGGCCGACTTCTACAGTATCTTTACCAACAAAGCTCAAATGGAGTCACAAAGAGTTATACAGGACTGAAAATGACTGCATAAGTGTTTCTACTGGGCTTTATCCCAAAAAGATCTTAAAGGAGGGAAAGGGACCCCATGTGCAAAAATGTTTGTGGCAGCTCTTTTTGTAGTGGCCAAAAACTGGAAACTGAATGGATGCCCATCAGTTGGAGAATGGCTGAATAAATTATGGCATATGAATGTTATGTAATATTATCGTTTGGTAAGAAATGACCAGCAGGATGATTTCAGAAAGGCCTGGAGAGACTTACATGAACTGATGCTGAGTGAAATGAGTAGGACCAGGAGATCATTGTGCATGGCAACATCAATATTATAGAACAATCAATTCTGATGGCCATGGCTCTCTTCAACAATGAGATGATTCAAACCAGTTCCACTTGTTCAGTGATGAAGAGAGCTGAGTGTGGACCACAACATAGCATTCTCATTCTCTGTTGTTATTTTCTTGCATTTTGTTTTCTTTTGCAGTTTGTTTTTTCTTCCTTCTTGATCTGATTTTTCTTGTACAGCAAGACAACTGTATAAATTTGTATACATATATTGGATTTAACATATTTAATATATTGGACTACCTACCATCTAGGGGAGGAGGTAGGGGGAAGGAGGGGAAAATTTGGTGAAGGGTCATTGTTGAAAAATTACCCATGCATATGCTTTGTAAATAAAAAAAAACTTTAATGAAAAAAAAAAAGAAATAAAGAAAAAGCCTTCATAACAATACCCCTTTCTGAGAATGAAGAAAAGAGCTCTCAGCCTTATGGTACTCCTGGTGCTTGTCTCCCTTCCTACCCTTTCAGTAGTAGTGCAGGCCCCTTTCTGGACTCTTCTTCTTCTCTTCAGAGTTGGTCCTAACACGAGATCACATCTACCCACACCTACTAAGAGCTTCTTACAAAGTATAGTTGAATACATTTTTGCAAATAGAATTACCTGAAGTTCTGAGAAATTATTAAATGGCTTTCTCAGGGTCATACATTTGGCAGTTTCACCGGAATGATTTGAATCCAATTCTTTCTGACTCCAAGGATGAATCTCTATGCTCTGCTTACTCTGTGTCTTGTTTTTTATCCTCAGTACTTAGCACAATGTTTGGTTTGTATGGTAAGTGTTTGTGGAATTAAATTGAATAAAAGCAATATCTGTTTGTAACGCATCTTGATCTTCGAGCCTCAGGTTCTTCATTTGTAAAACAAGGCTAATTACACTCGTGTTACCAATGTCACCTTTTTGTGGTGCAGCTTGTACTTTGGAAAACGAATACCTATGAGTTGTTATTATCGCTAAGATGGATATTCGCCTTTAGGAAGGACAAGGGGGATGTCTCTATCATCCTTTTTTCTCTACCTTTTCTTCTTCCCCCTAGAAAGATCTAAATTCCTTGCAACCCACCAAGCAAAGGTTGTTTGGCCCCTACTACTACTAATGTTTGGCCCCTACTAACCCTTGGGTACAATTGATTTGTTGAGTTCATTAGAGAGAACTTAACCTCTTCTAAGCAGGGTGGGGCAGATCATAGGTCAGAGATCATGGCCTGAGAGGCCAGATAGATCAAGCTTCAGTTTTTACAGATAAGGAAACAGGTTCAGGAAGGTGAAGAACTTTGTTCAAGGTCACACATCGAACAAGCATCAAAAGTAGGATTTGAACTTCTTACTTCATCATCAGTGTCCTTTCCATCATATACTATATTGGTCAAGTCTCCCCTTCACAGGATCACCAACTCAGAACTGGCCATCCCGTCCAACTTGCTCATTGTGATAAGCTTGCCCTGCCTGAGATAAGTGACTGCAGGAAGTAGCGGAGGCAGGACTCAGATCCAGATTCCCCAGCTCCAAACCCTGTACTCGTTCCCTTACTGCAGCTATCTGTGATACTGCTTGGGACACTGCTCTGGGAGGGAGGGAAGTCACAATTCTAACCGTTCCAGGCGGGATGGAGGGAGAGTTCTTGGAATAGCAGAGCTCCTCCAAAGGCCGGGCAGGGGCAGTAAATGTATGGGTTCTGGACAAAAATGAAGAAAGTGAAATGTTTAACCACACCGGCACATCCCCATCAAGGGAGATATTTACTGTGCCCTTCAGGGTCAGGTACAGCAAGCATTGTCCCCACACCGCCAAACTCCCGGTCTGGCTAAATCTGCAGCGCACGGATTAAGGAGGCTGAAAGTCTTCACCAGACGGATAGTCAATGACTCTTCCCACAGCTTCATGGAAATGGACATAGAAATGGACATGGAAATGGACATAGAAATGGACATGAAATAGACATGTCTTCATTTGCTCTGCAGGTGGCCATACCGCCCTAGCAGCCTCTGGATCACAGAGAGGACTTAACTTTGCATCTTACTAGTTGTAATCAAGACGCCACAATTCCAGGGTGAGAAAGTCCTCCTCCTCCTCCCCAGCTCTTTCTCCTCCTTCCCTTTCCTTTCTCTCTTCCCATCTTTCTCTGGAGTCCACAATGGGAAACTTGGGGAGTAAATTAAAAGCACCATTGGAACTGACGATTCCCCGGTCTCTGACAATTTTGGGGTGTAAGGCCACAGTTTTGGGCACGGGATACGCGCCGAGTCCCGACCGGCGGACGTGACAATATTGTGTCTCGGGGGCGCGGAGCCATGAGGACCCGCATCGTTTGTCAACAGGAAGCTTCTGCTCCGATTCGCTATTGCAGGGGATGCAAATTGAAGCTATTTTCCCTTCCCCCAGATAATTACTTAGTCCGATCATGAAAAACCCTGGGTCTCATAGGAACACTTTTTGGGCTTGCTTTCTGTTTTCTGGGTCCCAAAAGAAGGAGTGGCAGAGCGGAGGCAGAGGCCGGGGAGCCAACCCTGCGTTTCTGTGGTGATTCAGAATTTTGCCCTGCTCCCTTGCCGAGCATCTCCTGGAAGGTTCACATATTTTCGACGGTCCCTGCCTGCTGCCCAGCCCTGGACCCGGAGCTTCGCTTGCCATTGGTCAGGTCGTTGTCGAGGGGCGGGGCTTCGTCAGCTGTTTGCGGGATGCCAGAGAGCGGGGGTATTTTGGAAACAATACCGCGCGGGCGGCGGCGGAGGCTAATCTCCTTGCGCGCGCGCCTGCCTCCTGCTCCCCTTCGCCAGGTAAGCCCCCGGGGTTGGGGGGCTGACCGGCCGAGCGGGGTGCTGCCCCCCGTGGGGGGGCGGACGGCGCCGCGTGGCAAGGAGCGGGCTGCAGGAAGCGCCCCGCGTGGGGAGTGGAGCGGCCCCGTGGGGATCCGTGCCCCGCGGCAGGGAAGGCTGGCCAGTGTTTGGAGGCAATGCTTGGAGGAGGAGGGGAGTTAGAGAGCTGACCTGGGAAAGGGGCAGAGCTGCCTCGCGCCCCCGTGGTTTGTGAGCGCGGGGCTTCCCTGGAGGAGCTTGGGGTGGGCTGTGCCCTAGGGCACCGCTGGAAGAGGAGAGGAGAGGCTTGCGATGACCGAGGGCTTGGGCTGCAGTGCCTGTGGGACCTCGGAGGGTGAGATGCCCTCGCGCTTTTTTTTTTTTTTTTAAAGATTCCCACTCCAGAGTAGGGACGGTAGTGAGGAGTTTTGGGGTGCGCTGCTTCCCGTGGGGGCAGGACTGCTCCTTTACAGCTTGGCTCCTTACCTCCTCCCCGTCCCAGTCTGGGCACAGAGCCCCAAGCGCTCATCACCGGGCTTTGGCTCGGAGCCCTGGCATCCTAGCTCCGAACTGAGGCTCTTTCTGGAGTTGTGCTGTACTGTGGACCCAGCTCTGAGCACACGCACGGCCCCCGACTTCTGGCAGCTCCGGGGACTCCGGCTGCCTAGTTTCTGTCTGTGCCCTCTGGGGCCAAACCCAACTTTTGGAAACCACTGTCACACTTGAAAAAGACTTGGGCAGGTCCAGAAAGGCTCGGATTTCACTTTGGAATAACGTCTTACCTGGCAGTGACTTCCTGAGGAAATAGAGCCCCTCTGGGCTATGTCCCACATCCTCAACTCCAAGAGGAGCGCTTCCATCACTCCCGAGATCATCAGATCTCGAGTCTTCTCTGGGACCACTTGCCTCATGCACCACCCCTCCCCCAAACAGTGTACCACAACTCCCCTGGACTAGCCTGTACTAGCAGAGGAGTCTGGAACTGAATCACAGAGGAAAGTCAGATCAGGTGGGGGGTGGGGAAAAGGGGCAGTTCTGCAATTCCTATAGAGAATGGAGAGGGTCTCCCGGGGATTACCGATCCAGCGCACTACACCTCCCCCACCCACCCAACCCCGACAATTTAGAATCAGGGCTTTGCCTGGAGGCTACAAGCTGACAAGACTCTAAGGAGGAAAAAAAAAAAAAAGTTTCTGTCTTTTGCCTATGTCTGTGGGATCCCAACTGCTTTAAAAGAAACCTTTCTCCTGGAGGTTACTGTTATCAGCAGAAAGCTGTCATTCTTTTGGACTACAGGTAGTTGACTCAGGTCAATTCAGTTAGAAAATATGAATTCTGTTCCATGAAAATGGCTGTGTGTGTGTGTGTGTGTGTGTGTGTGTGTGTGTGTGTGTGTGTAAGAGAGACAGAAACAGAGAGAGTGTGAGTGATGGATCTGATCTCCAAATTTAGGTATGATCTGTTCAAATGCTATAGAAAAACAGTTTCACGTGGATTGTGTTTGAAAGCAAGCAGTGAGCTGGGGAACAGGAGTCCCGAGTTCTGTTTTTGTTGCCATCTCTGACAAGTTTTGTGCATGGAGCTGTGTTGAAGAAAGGACATTGGAGAGTGGAGGTGACTTCTGCTTTTTGGCAGTAGTAGAGTAGAAAATGTGTAGTGCTGAGCGGGAGTTGGGGAGCGGGACTTAGTCTTCTCTAAGCTGTCTCTCTCCTAAGAGTATTTCTTAGTCACCCAGATGGCACAGGTAGTGGAAGGTGAAGTGCGGCCAGAGAGAAGGGGCTGAGTTTGACTTCCTCCTAGGAGGCAGGATACACTACTCCCAGGTTCAACAAGGGACAGGCATGAGAACCCTTCCAGGGAGGGATTTTGGGGGCTGTAGACTGGGTACTCTAGATGATAGACTCATCCTCTCAGCGGACTTCTGAAGAGCATATAGCTCAGCGCACTAATTCTCCAGATTCTGAGCATCTTGTTGTGACTTGGGCTCTCCCAGAAATCTCACCCTCCGTGCCTATTGGTGAGTGTTGAGCAAGTGGGGGGCGGGACCGAGGGGAAAGTTAGGCAGCTGGGAGGGACTTGAGCCGGTTTTGGGGCTGGAAGCCGGGCTGCTAGGTTATTGTTGGCTTTTGTTGTAGTTGTTGCTCAGCCAGGAGTTCCCTTTGCCTGAATGTGGTAGTGAGCTCCCTAAGGCAAGGATTATGCTTCTTTTTCACTTGTAGAGAACACTGTGTGTGGAGCCTGCTTGGGTAACCTTGCAGTCCTGGGGCAGGTGAATGACTTGGGTGTCTTACCCCACCTCCCACTGCTTTCATTGTTTACCATTTCCTAAATACCCCATAGCAGCACCCAGACTCTGTAAGCAAGTCTCATAACAGCCAGAATAGCCCTTGCCAAGAACACTCACACTCTAAACTCCACAGACAGGCCTGTTTGGGAAAGAGAGCCAAAGGTACAGGAGGCTGTGGGCAACCTAGTAGAGGGGCCAGGTGTGTTGGGTTTTGCCCAGGTAGTTTGGGGGGAATTTTTTTGCCTTTACTTCTAGGTCTTTTGTGCCAAGGCTGTATGCCAGCAGTCCTTGACCTTATCTTCCATTGGTTAGGGAGGAGCTTGGGGCGCAGGGACATTAATCATCCAAGGGGGGTGGAAAGTTGCACTCCAGACTTGACTGCCTTTTTTTTTTTTTTTTTTTTTTTTTTTTTTTTTTGCAGGAGAGATGGAGTCTCCTCATTATGTGGAAGAGCTGGAGGACGATGTGTTCCACCCAGAGGACTCAGAGCCTGGTGCTCAGCCAGGGGGCCTGACCTCGCCTGCTCTGTTTGCCCAGAGCCAGCCTGACTATATGCTGGATGGGCTGCAGCTTTTCCCTCTTACCCACTGCTGTGGCCCAGGACTTCGCTCAGTTGGCCAGGAAGACAAGGCCACCCAGACCCTCAGTCCAGCCTCCCCAAGCCAGGGTGTCATGCTGCCTTGTGGAGTTACTGAAGAACCCCACCGACTCTTTTATGGTGAGTTTGAATGCCTTTTCTTTCCTGCTTTCTTTTCTCCTAAATTCAAGGTAGAGGGGAAAATATCCCGTCTAATAAAGATATGACAGGGGACGACAAGGGATATTGAGTCTTCTCATCCTTGTGAATCCTCATTTCTTTCTGCTCTTTGCTGGATCAATTGCCAATCCTCACAAAGCTAGATTACTTTGCCCGTCCATTTATTTAGTCACTGAAATAATTATTGATCACCTATTATGTGGAAGGCACTGTAGTTCAATGTTATGGGAATTTAGAGCATATTTTCTCTTACTATTTCAAGAATACTACTATTCTGGTATAAGAGGGGATTGTATTGGGTTTTGCAGTACTAATATTCTCTCTCTTTTTTTTTTCTGAATTTAAAGTTCTTTATGGTTCTGATTAAATGTTACTCTGCTCAGTAGATAGGCTTTTTTTCCTTTTCAGAGTTGGGACAACCCAGATTTAGATCTAGTTGTATCTCTCCTCCTTACCACACACATCAAGAGGAAGGGCTTTTGGGGAGAGAAAAGGACTGGCTAGTCTTCCTCTTTTGTGCTGCCATTCTGTCCAAGAGGTGAGCTAGAGGAAAGCCCTTGCCTACTTATCAGTGAACTGTGGGGGTAAGGAAAGGGTGGTGATGGGGAAGACCTAAAAGTGCTTACTCACTCCTGGTGTTATCACTTGATCTGATTCTACTTTTCAGTTCCTTCTGGAAGAGAATGTTCCTAGGGGCCAAGGTTGGCTCCCAGCTTTTATGGAAGACTACTTGTAGTTGGAAGGAGAACTGGAGAAAATTGCCAAGTCCTGGCTGGGTTTGGCTTCATGCCCAGAGAGGGACTACTCCTTCAGAACAGGGTGGTTTAAGTCTGGGCATATCCCATTCCCATTGCCTATATTTAAAGAGCACAAGGGGCAGCCATAAAGAGTGAGATTAAGTATAAAACCCATTTATTAATTTAAAGAGAGGAGAGGGAAACCAGGATTTGAAGTTATATTACATATATGGAATGAGGCACTGGACTCAAAGTGACTACTTCTAGAAGGAATTGTCTTGCAGTGATAAGGCAAAGTACTCCCATACAGAATTGGCCTGAGCAATTAGAAAAAGAGGAGAAGGAGTGGAATGTCTCTGATTTGTGGGATGCTCATAGTCCCTGCGTTCAAAGGGCATCCCAGCAGTCCCAGCCAAGGCTGCCTGCAGAAGGACTTTGTTCTTCCTATGGCCTGAGATGTTCTCTTCTAAGTCTTGGAGATATTGCCTGAATCTTGCTGGGGAGGTTCCAGGGCTTCTCCTCTGCAACTCCTCCTTTTGGCCCTTTCTTTAGTCCCTTAATCTATTAGAACCAAATACCTTGGAGAGTTTAAAATTTCCTTTCAGAGAGGAGCTTCACCCTGAAGGGGAATGAGCATCTAATTATGGTAACATACAGCCTTAAAAATAACATATTTATTACCAGTCTGCTTTTTGGAATGGACCTTCCTGTCCTTCTAGACTAATTTTGTCCTCTTCCATCATTTACTGTGTTCTGTCCAGATTAGACTGTTTCATGCCTCAGTATCTTTATTCATAGTGCTCTGTATATCTGTAATGTCCTCCCTTTTCTTTTTCTCTATTCTTTAAAGCTTAGCTCAGATACCACCTCTATAGGAAGCTTTTCTTGTTACTCCTCTCTCTCTGTCTCTGTTTCTCTCTCTGTCTCTCTCTCTCTCTCTCTCTCTCTCTCTCTCTCTCTCTCTCTCTCTCTCTCTCTCTCTCTTTCTGTCTCTGTCTCTCTCTCTCTTTCTCCCTCTCCCTGTCTCTTTCTCTCCTCTCTCTCTTTCATTCTGTCTGTCTTTCTTTCTCTCCCCCTTTCCTTTTCCTGTTCCTACCTCCCAACTAAGCATGATCATTTTTCTCTTCTCAACTCTTAAAGTAATGTTTATCTTTCTTATACTCCTAATCCCCACCACTCCTTCTCCTTGCCCCATATACTATAGTTATTTTTGTATCTCAGATCAGATATTGAGTTTTTTTTTCCCCTTATTTCTTCCTCTACAATCTAAAATAGCGCTTAGTAGGCATTCATCATTGGATTGTTGTTATTGTTAAGAAACAAAATTTATTCTCTTTGTGTAAATTTTAAGTTAATCAACTTGGGCAAATAGATGAACGATTATGTCTACTATGGTGTCATGCCAGAGCTGAGATTTATATTCTTTGGTTTTCGTTCAAGCCTCCAACATGTCAAATCATTTAACTTTTTTGAGCCTCACTTTCCTCACCTGTAAAAAGAGAGTGTGGAACCAGATAGCCAGCAAGATCCTTCCGGATTTACACTTGGAATTGACGCTTACTGCATGCCTGGGCATTTTCAGATGAGGTCCTGGGAAGGCCTCTCTCTGGCTACTGTGTGAAATGCTGGCCCATGTGGAGCTTCTTTCTCTTTGCAGGCAATGCTGGATATCGACTTCCCCTCCCGGCCAATTTTCCTTCGAGCCTGAGGCTTGGAGCAGAGCCTCCCGAGGAGCCGTGGGAGCATCGAGCTGAGGTGCAGATTGCCCGAAAGCTTCAGTGCATCGCGGACCAGTTCCACAGACTCCACATGCAACGGGTAGGTAGCAGGTGATGACTGCTGAGCTGAAACGGGTGCCAGGACTGTAAGAGCTGTGCATTGCCTTTCTCTCGTTTGAAATTCTCACCCACACTTGGGACTCTCAGACTCTTGGGGTCTTTTTTGACTTGGGACTTGTCATATTTCTGAGGAGGAGTTGGGCTCATTTGGGAGAATGCCCTAGAGGTGAAAATTAGGAAGAGGCTCACCTTGATGGGGAGGCCGAAGGGGGTTACTATGAGATGGGAGCTACAGAAGGGCCGGGCAGCAGTTTGATCCCGATCCCCACCACTCTCTCTCCTTGTCCCAGCACCGTCACCTCTGTGGATTGGTGTGGATGCTCAATCCCCATCGCCTGCTCATGCATTCATGAAGCAGAGGGAAGGTTAATGCAGTCAGTGGGGCTCCAGCTTGGGAGGGGGAAGCTGTGGAACCGGTTGTAATTTGACACTTTCCAGCTGGGGAGGCCGCCTGATCTGATGTCTGTGTCTGGGAACCAGGGCCAGGGACTCAGGAGAAAATAGTACCTCTGAGAATCCCCCCCTGGCCTGAGGCTCGGGGTGCCCGGTGGCAGCCCGGCAGCCCAGCCCTGGCAGCGCCACAGTGGAGCATCGCGTGTCAGCTAAGCATGTGGCAGAGTTAGTCAACAAAGGCGGCGGCGGCTGGCTGGCTCGTGCAGGAGGAGCTGTTGAGGGCCCAGGACTGCCCTCCCTCCTTCCACCAGCACTGGGCTTTTCTGAGCTGCTCTGTCCAGCCAGAACACTTAACCCTTCTTCCCCTGGCAAATATTTTGGAGTGCTGTCCAGGCAGGGAGATTCTCAGGCTGATTCTCTATTAGAAGATACTATACTGTGAATTCAAGTCACTTGGAAATCACATTAACCAATCTTTGAAGTGTACAATCCTAATTGGTTTTAAGTAAGTCTGCAGTGGCAGTGTGGTTTCCAACCACCCCCAGGACTACAGAATAATTCCCTCTGAGACACAAGATTAAATAAATGATTTCAGAGGTCTCACAGGGAGTGACTGACTAGGAGTAGAGCCTGTCACTAGGCCCACCCCACTTTGAGTCAGAACTGAACAGTAGCTGGATCTAGGAATATCTTTATCGTGTCTGCTTGGCAGCAATAATTTCCCAGGCATAGGGTTGTGTGAGTTTAGGTCTGATTAGAATATGGGGGCAAGGGGAGAAATGAGATAAAAGATGGGGTTGTCAGCATGGACCATGAATTCTTCTGGTTCTGTTGTTGGGCCTTTACTAGGGATGGGGATAAGTAAGGACACCAGTGATGTAGTATTGGGTAGTGAGAGGGTTCTCTAGGGGCTGAGTAAGGGTTACATCAACAAAGGTGTCTTGGAACGCTGACCCTGACCCAGAGCCCCTGTCCCCTTGTTTCGACTCCAGGGATCCCAAATTGCTCTATCCCTTGGCCCCAAGAGCTTCCTTTTTGACTCACACTCTGGGTCCTTGACCTACTTCCAACTTGGCCTGATTCTCTCCTGGCCTCCCTTTCCATTTTTACCCCTTTCCCCTAATCTACTGTCTACGTTACTGGATTTTACCCAGTGGTTTGGCACAGGGAGGAGCTGTTCAAAACTGTTCCTTCTCTGCAGTCACATTTTTAGAACTGAAGAGAGCTAAAGAGGGAGAAATCTGGGGCCATACACTGGTCCCCTCTGACTGGAAGGAATTCTTTTGTAGTCTGTGTATCTGACAACTTCCTGGGTCTCCAGTGGTGGGAGCTGTCTGGTCAGTTATTTCTCCAGGGCATTCCTGTAGAGCTAGTGGGATCTGAATGTGAGACAGAGACCCCCACCCCTTCCTAGCTCCACTTTTGCACAATTCTCTGACACCTTGGTGTTGCATTAACACATTTTCATCTAGGGAGATTTCCCCTTACAATTTCACCTAAGACAAGGTAAGTAGGGAATCCCCTCTTCCCAGAACTTGGGTGCAACTAAAGTTCTTTTATCCCCCACACCTCAATCTCCCAGCTCTGGCTACTAAAAAGGAAAAGGTGACCCAGGAGTTTAAAGTGGCCCCTTTAAGAGCACAGAGTCAACTTCCCAGTCCTACTTAGGCTCTGAGCCAGAGGCGCTCACTATTCAATCTCAGTCTGGGTTGCTGACCTCCCAAGGCCCTGGCCATCCCAGCCAGGGAAGCAGGGGGATGGGGAGGGAGCTGGAGCATAGTCTTCCAGGGAAGTAAATGCTGAGTGTTCAGTGGACTGATCCTTCTTCTTCCCTGCCAGTGGCTTTGGAGTGATTTTAAATTCTATCTTTCCAAACCTGTTTTCTTAGCTCCAACATTATGTAAAAGCCAGGTCCTCATTTCTTTTCTCTTTAAAAATTTCCCCTAGCATTTCTTCTTTTTTTCTTCCTCTCTTCCCCTTTCTCCCTCCCCCTCTCCCTTTCCCTCTCTCTCTTTTTTTTCTTCTCTCCTTTTTCTTCCCCCTTTCCCTCTTTTTTCCCTTCCCTTCCCTCCCTCCCTCCCTCCCTCCCTCCCTCCCTCCCTCCCTCCCTCCCTCCCTCCCTCCCTCCCTCCTTCCTTCCTTCCTTCCTTCCTTCCTTCCTTCCTTCCTTCCTTCCTTCCTTTCTTCCTTCTTTCCTTCCTTCCTTCCTTCCTTCCTTCCTTCCTTCCTTCCTTCCTTCCTTCCTTCCTTCCTTCCTTCCTTCCTTCCTTCCTTCCTTCCTTCCTTCCTTCCTTCCTTCCTTCCTTCCTTCCTTCCTTCCTTCTCACTTCCCTTCCCTCCTCCCTTACTCCCAGCTCTAACACCAGGCTCTCTTTCTGCCTCTAGTACTGTTGGGGAACCAGCGGTTCTAATAAGCAAAAACAAAATGGCCTCAAATATTCTCTCTCTTTGGGCTTTTAGAAATTGACTTTAGAAAGTAAGTCACTTTTTGCAATGTTTTCTTACATCAACCACTGAGTGGCATCTCACATCTACAAAGCACTATTGTCTTTATTCCTTTGGCCCATACTTCCTTTCACTCTGTCCTTTGCAGGCTGGGAAGTTAAAAAAACCCACAGTGGAGAAGGGATTTGGGACCAGGACCTCAGTCTTCTCTTATTCCCTTGAGTTGTTTTCTTTCTCTTATGTTCTGTTTGTCCCTTCCTAAGACAGAGCCAGGAGATAACCTGTGGCTTTGGCCAAGCTTTCTCCCATGAAGACTGAGACCAGGCTCTGGGAGATCATAGGGTCATAGAAAGTTGGAAGAAACTTCTGAGGCCATCTAATTCCACAAAGTCACACAGGAAGTGAGGGTCGTAGGTGGTATTTAAACATAAACCCTGATCAGTATTTTCCTTTCCAGGGTTGCTTTTTAAGGAGGCTTCAGTCTAGTTGAAAGAGCTCTGAATTTAGTTTCAGATGACTTGGGTTTGATGGATTGCTATTTTCTTATTACTTACCTACAAGTAATGTGATTTAAGCTATTTAAGACCATTTTTCCTCCTCTGTCATTGGATGAATCCCAACTAAGGTTCCTTCTCTTGATAAATGCCTCATTTGCAGCCCTTGATGGGATAAATCAGGGTTGAATGATGTAGTCAGAGTCAAAGAGAGGTTGTGGTTAGGGTCGGTAGGAAGGATGAAGGAGATCTAACCACCTTTTTCCTACGTCCTCAGATTGTGAGATTCTTTCACTCTGCTATTGTGAGCAGTCTGTCAGACTGGGAATCTATGTTAGAGTTCTAGTTTTTCTTTATTTCCTCAGATGTTTTCTTCTCTAAAATCAGGGAAAGCTTCCTAGTGTGGGGACCTGGGGGTTGAGGTAAAAAGACTTGATTAAACTAGGGATGGATCTGTAGTATTGAAAAATAGGACTGCACAGAGGGTACAGAGCTCTCAATGTGTCACCAAATAGAACTCCAAAGTGGAAATTGCCTGAAACAGAATATAAACTTGTTAAAGGCGGGAACTACTTTTTTTTTTTTTTTTTTTTGGTCTTCCCAGTGTCAAGCACATGCCTGGCTTATAATAGGCACTTAATAAATGCTTGTCAGGAGATCGTGCCAGCCAGAATCTCTGATAGCTTTTCAGTGAAGGGTTGGCTTATTTCCCAAGCTGCATTGCTCTCTGGGGATTGGTGCAGTTGTGCTGGTGGTCATTTTGGGCTGGACACTGAGGGTCAGAGACAGAAAATCAGTCAGAGGAGTGCCTGCTAATGGCTTCTTGGGTTTATAAGGCAGTTGGAGGCAGAACGTAGTGTTACACTCATCTGATCCATCCATAAGCCCTATCTGTCCTATTAATTCCGCTGCTTAAACCAGAAGTTTAGACTTTGACTCCCTGACGCATTCCTGAATTGACAAAGTTTGCAGTGCTATTTCTGAGGTCCAGGGCTTGGCTACTCAGGGCTGACAGTGGTATTCTCATAATTACCCCAGTTTGAAGACAGGTAATTTTTTTTTCCCCCCTGAGGCTGGGGTTAAGTGACTCGCCCAGGGTCACACAGCTAGGAAGTGTTAAGTATCTGAGATCAAATTTGAACTCAGGTCCTCCTGAATTCAAGGCTGGTGCTCTACCCACTGCGCCACCTAGCTGCCCCCGACAGGTAATTTTTTTTTTTTGCTAGAATAGTTTGTGTCACAGACCCGGCCTCTAGGAGAAGTCTTGCAGGTGACAGGTGGTTGATGGTGAAGGTGGCCGACTGCGGCTGTGGATAAGATGTACATTTTCAGACAGGATCAGCAGTTTGTTCGGCTTGGTCATCCTGTTTGTTACAAGAGAAGTTCTAATGTTGGGGAGGGGGCGAGGAAGAGCAGAATGATGGATGTATGAAAAAGGAAAAGGATTACAGGAGACATTTTTTAAGAGGGAGAGAAGCTGAGCTGTGGGTTATGTGGTGTGTTAGACTTACCAGCGACTTTGCCCAGGACAGAGCGCTCCCATCGTTGGAGGGAACCAAGACTGTGGCTTTCGCTGTAGCTTTCCCTCTGGGGGGATGGTCCTGAGCGGGGGGTACTCGGAGACTGGGGGAGGAGTCCCTAGGGAGAGCACCTCTCTGACACCACAGCAGGAAGCCCGGGGGCAGGGGGGCGCTGGGCAGGAGTGGGGGTGGGTGGGCAGGGAGCCGTGCGTGAGAGCCCGATCTTCTGGGCCCTGTGTTTGCTCTGTGGCTGGCTCTGTTTATATCGATAGCTATATTTAGCCTCTGAGTCATCTGTGTGGCTGACAAGGGGCCGAGTTCCCCACAGGCTCTTGCACCTGACAGCTCCTCCTCCAGTGTTCCAGGAGAAGGGGCCAGCCCGTCCCCCACCACCACCACCCCCTCCCCTCAGTGTGTGTGTGTGTGTGTGTGTGTGTGAGGGATTACACGGGTGGGCTCAGAGGGGACAGAGGTAAGGATTTGTACTGGGGGCCAAAACCAAAAGCCCCCACAGTGTAGCGGGATGGAACCAGAGCCTCATCCTCTGCTTAGGTTTGCAGTATCCAGGAAGGAAAGCCCCACTAGGGAGGAACCACCTAGTTACAGGCCAAGGGCAGGGCCGGACCTCTCCACAGCCTTTTGGATCCAAGTAGCCCCTCTCCCCCATCCCATAAAGTCAGAGGATCCAGGTTCGAATTCCGTTCCAGTCCTTTGCTGCATATCCTTGGTTTCCCTATCTGGGAAATGAAGGAGTTAGGCTAGGTGCCTCTGGCTCTGAGTCTCTGGTCCTATCCCCTGTGTGTTAGGGGAGTCAGATATCACCATTCTGTGCTGAGCTCCCAAGAGTTTTCTTCACTTCTCCTATTGCAGGCCAAAGGGAAGTGAGGCGGTAAAGGGGCTTTTAGAGAAGCTGGGCATGGGACCATAGCTGCTGCCCCCTAGTCTTGTACTTAGGCCAGCACTGTGATAAGGTGACAAGGAGGGCAAGGGACAGCCTGTGGATTTGGGGGAGGGGAGAGTAATACATCTTGGTCTCCTCCCCTCCCCCCCAGCCTCTTCAACCTCCCTTCCTCCTAGGCCCCCCCCCCCCCAGCCACTGAAGGCAGCCTTTTGGGTTGGGTAAGAGGGGAAGCACGCTGCCGTTGGGCATGAGAACGGGCTGTCCCAGGGCTGCCCTCTCCTCGCCGAGAGACGATTGGCGTTGCCATGGTGGCGAGCGGCTTCCACTTCCTGTAGACACAGCCGTCGAAGGACACAGCTTTTGGCAAGGGGATTTGCTTTCTTTTATTTTCTGTTTTTATATTGTTTCTTCCCCTAGAGTGGAAGAACCAAAACACCGAAGTTTTAGGCAGCGTTCTATCAGTCTGGCTGGTCTGTGCCTGTGGGCTTCGGGCTCCCCTAGAACCGATTTCACCCTCCAATCTTGGTGTCGGGGAGGAGAGGGGACAGAATGGTGGAATGGGGAAATTAAAACTGAGAAGTTAAGTGACTTTCCTAAAATCACTCATGTCAAAAGCAACAAGTCTGGGATTTTATTTTTGAATTGGATTTTCCTCTGAGATTTCTCTCACACTATCATGGCTACAGGACTTTGTCTTCAGGCTTTGGCTAAGGTTCAAATAGATGGAGAATAATTGAAGGAGAAGGTGTAGACCCATTCCTGAAACATTCATCTGGCTCTTCAGATGGGAATCATGTTTCCCGCTTATTTGCATTACAGCTTTGGGCATGTCTTATCTCATTTTCTGATTTTATCTTCACTGGGCCATGGCTCCTTCCTAGCCTACTATGCGCTTGTTTCCAGGCTCTTCATCAAGCAGTTATTGATCAGGAAGCAAATTCCCCTAAATATTTTCTGATTAATTCTTTGGCAAAGATGGGATGGTCTGCTTATTACATAGTGAAATGTAATATGTTGGTTAGAAAACTTGGATGACTTTGAATTAGAATAGAAATAGCATCCTTTCTTCCAACCTCACAAAACCATTATGATGAGTGAATAAGAAACATGGAAACAATTGAAGATGTTAACGATCAAGTGCTTTATAAATAGATGATATTATGAAATAGAATTCAGCATCTCAGATTTAGAGGTAGTTCAACCTATCATACATAAACAATATCTTTTGCAAACTATTTGGTAAGTGGTCATATGGCCTTTGTTTGATGCTTTCCACTGAAAAGGGAGGTAGCCAATTCTAAGCAGCTCATTCCACTTTGGGATAATTCTTATCATTAGGAAAATTTTTCTTATATCAAGCCTAAGTTTGCTTGTTTGTGACTTCCTTGGAGTGTTCCTGATCCTGCCATCTGGGACTAATCAGGATATCTTCCAAATGAGAGCCCTTCAAATCCTTGAAGGCAGCTACCATACTCCATCCTCCCTAAATTATATTATACCTTTCTCCCCTCCAGGTCTTTATTTCTCCAGGCTAACCATTCTCAATTCCTTTTAATTTAGCCTGCTATTATGTATAATAGTATATATACATACTCACACACATATATGTGTATATACATATACATACATAGACACACATTTTTGTATAAATTATAAATTATTATCAATAAATTATATATAATTTCCTTCACCTTCTGGATGTACCCAGCTTATCAATGAAATTACTAAAAGGTCATGCACAGAAATGACCACAGTACTCCAGATTGTGGAGTATCCAATGTCACATTGTCCAGTGTGAAGTTTAAAAAATTTGAGAGATGTAATTTCTGGATAATTAGTAATTTTGTTACCAATATCAATATTTTTAATATAAGGTCAGTGGCACTCTCAAATGCTGAAGACAATGATGGCAGTGACCTCATATCTTATATGTCCTTGAAAGAGGGATGTTTCTGAGGGTGGCAATCAATTCTGATTGATTAACAATTAATGAGAGAATGAACAAGGGGCTGAGAGTAATATCTTGTCACTCTTGCTCAGAGATACTATATTATACCCAGGTCTTAGGCAGTCTTGACAATCTATTGCCTCCCAAGCTTGATTGACTGGAATTCATTTTAGATTAGAGATTTCTTGTTAGGTTAGATAGGGTTGAATAAAGGAGAAAGGTAACTCAATCTTCAGAGATGGAGCTTTTGAAATGAGAACAATTGACAAAGAAGGGAACTCTGGATCTCCCCAAATTGTTGGTTATTAATAATCATTTCTCTTACCACCTAGGGCCTGGGATATGGTAGAACTTTTCATTTCCCTAATTTTGGTTACTCTTCCTCTGACCATGGAACCTAAGATCCAACTAATTTTCTAGACTTCCATTTCATGCTGTTTGACTTAAATGGAATGGTCAAGAATCCTAGGTTTAGAAAGGTGAGGGTATTGGTGACAGAGCAGGAGGAAGGGAAGCTCCCATACCCATGAAACTACCCCTGCACCTAAGGAATAATAATAATATCTGATCTTGCCACCATGTTATATAGTTTTTATAATATGCATTATATGCCTCCTTCCCTCCCCCACTTCATTCTGGACCTATATTTTCCCTAGGGGAGAGAGAGCTCTTTTTTAAGGAAGTTCCTTCTAATAATGCAGATTCTGCAACTGTTTGCTTAGAGAGTTAACAGCCTTAAAAAAAAATTTGCCTTAGTTTGAATGAGTAGAGTTCAAGTATTACCCCTGGCACACACCAACTGGATGATCTTGGTCAATTCACTTAATGCTCCAGGCAGTTCCCTTATCTATCTTGCCTGGTTTATTTTGTAATTTTGTAATGTCATAGGTTGAAATTTCTTAAAGCGAGCCACACTGGTGTTCATTCTTCTTTTTTGTATTTCTTTGAACTAACAATTAGCTTATGAATGCAGTGGGGACTTAAATGAAGGTAAAATAGATAGATTGTTTGGTAGAGAGAGGAGAAATAGAGACTCTGGTGATCAAATTTGGAACTAAGATTCTGAGCTCCAGGTAAAGTCTGTTCCCTTAGAAAGAAACTTTGTAGATCAGGGCAAGGTTTAGATTGTATAATTCAACCTTGTTAGATCAAATGAACCCCCCAAAATATAAATATATATGTGTACATACATACATATATATATAATCATTCTCTCTCTCTCTCTCTGTCTCTCTCTCTGTGTCTCTCTCTGTCTCTCTCTGTCTCTCTTTCTCTGTCTCTCTCTCTCTGTCTCTATCTCTGTCTCTCTCTCTCTCTCTCCCCTTTAGTCTCTTCACTCTCACTTTCCTTTTCTCTCTTCTGTTTCTCTCTCACTCTCCTTTGCTATTTCTTCTCTCTTTCTTTTCTGTCTCTGTCTCTCTCTTCTCTGTTTCTTTCTCTTCTTTTCTGTCTCTTTCTCATTTTTTTAACTAGCTGAATTTCTTCATAAGCAAAGGACATACTGTAAAACAAAATAATTCTTTTAATACTAGCCTGACTTAGTTTTTGACCTTGGGCAAGAGTTACTCCTAGACTAATTTTTTAATATTCCATTTCACAATGATTGATTACTAGATGCCTGCTTTGTATGCTTGCATGTTCTGGGTCCTGACAGAGAGAGGCAATGTGTGGTTTATTAGAAAGAACCACTCAGTCAGAAAACCTGAATTTGAGTCCTCAGCCCTGCTATTGAGTACTTTTGTAACTAAGGAAGTTATTTAGTTTCTCTGAGCATTGGTTTCTTTATCTGTCAAATGAGAATAATAATACTTTAATATGCGTGTGTAGGTACTTTGTAACCATTCTACCACTTGGTACCTATGTGGTTTTGGGTGGGCCTCAGTTACCTCCTCTGTAAAATGAGGGGTTGGATGAGAAGATCTCTCAAGTCCCTTCCAGCTCTAAATCTGATCCTATACATTATATATTATTTAAATGTAAGATATTTGTGTGTTCACCCTCTTTCCTTGTTTCCTTCAATTTACTTGGTCAGGAGTTCTTAATTAAACCCCTTTGACAGGCTGATCAAGCCTATGGCCTCTTTCTCAGATTTTTTTTTTTTTTAAAGAAAATGCTGAATTTCAGTTAAAGGTCAATGAAAATAAAGATGTTTATGGACCCATTGAACTCTATCTATGGATTGCTTGGATCTCAGAACCTCTGCTCTAAATAATACATACAGGCTTCAGACTAGAAGTAAAAGCGAACTCGTCACAGGTCTAGAATGTCTATTCCATTACTGGTAATGCTCTCTTGAATACAATAACTATCCACTTTTGTGATGGTTCTGTTCCAATCATTAACTGTTTTTTGGAGGGGTCCCTTCAAACATGTTCATTGTTTGAAAAGGACCTAGTTTGAATCCTAGTTCTGCCATTGACAAATTATGTGACCTTGACAACTCCATGTGGCCTTAATTTCCTCAAAGGAAAAATGGAGATAATAGAATAATAGAAAATACAAAATACTTATATTAGCTGCTTCATAAAGTTGTTGTGAAGAATAAATGAGGAGATGAATGTAAAGTATTTTGTAATCTGAAAAGCTTTATTTGAAGAACACCTCTTATTAAGGTTTTTTTGGACCATACTTGTGACTTCAGAGGCATAAGGAGCTCTCCTGATGAGGAATTTCCTTTCCCAGAGCAGAGCAGTATCTGCTTGGCAACTACCGTTCTAAGGGAGTTGGGGGTAGCCAGGTTGGTACAATGGATAGAACACTGGGCCTAGTTTAAATCCAATCTCAGATACTTCCTAGCTATGTGATCCTGGGCAAGTCACTTAACCCTGATTACCTCAGTTTCCTCATCTGTAAAATGAGCTGGAGGAGGAAATGACAAACCACTTCAATATCTTTGCCAAGAAAAACCCAAATGGAGTCACAAACAGTCAAGTGTGTCTGAAATGAATCACTACTTCTTAGAGCTACTTGGAGCATTGAGAGGTTAAGTCTGGGAATTACACAGCTGGTATATATATCCATCAGGGCTCTGAGTCCAATTCCATCTACTACTATCTACTGCCTTTCATTATAAGGGCCAGTAATAATAATAACAATTATTGTTACATAAACTTTTCCTCAGTCCCTAAACTTGTCCATTAGTATTCTGTTGAATATTGGTGTAAAAGCACTCAGTTAGTCAGCTAGCATTCATTATATGCCTACTGTCTACTGAGTACTATTAAACTCTGGGTTTACAAAGGAAAAAAAAAACATCCAAACAATCCCAATTCTCAAGGAGTCTAATGGAGAGACAATATGAAAATAACTATGTACAAACTATATACGGGATAAATTGAGGATAGTTTAGTAGGAAGGCAGTAAGGTTGAGGAGGCAGAGGTGTGAGTTTACACTGTGGGACCCATTCCAGCTTGCATCCTTGGGAATGTCCCTACATGTAGCCTGAAACTCTGAAGGAGCTCCTTAGACATTAGTTCCTTTTCTAGGCCAAGGTCCATTTGGTGAGTCTGGATCTGCAGCAGGTTGTACAAGGGGTCATCTTGATAGCTGGATGCCAAGTACAGACTCTCCCAGTCCCCCTTGCCCCTGAAGGAATCTTGAACAATAAATCTGACGCTCCGGTGTTTTGGTGTTGTTGAGCTCCCCGTGTTCTTTTCAGAAAAAATTGGTTTCCTTCCTTCTTCCCGTGTTTCTCCCACTGCCTTCCCTCCAAACAGTTTTTCTTTCCTCACTAGTCAAACCTCTTTGTTTCAAACTTTTTAAAAAAACACAAAAAAACTTGTTTCTTGTAATCAAGATCTTCTTTGATTTTTCTCAACTTGAGGTGGCTTGGTTTCCTTTTAGGAAAAGCTCTTTGGGGGCTGCTTAATGACAAGGGAAGATGGAGTGGAATATGTGTGTATGTCTGTGTCTGGCTGTGCCTCGAGGGCTCATGTGAGGATTATGTGCATATTTCGCAATTCCCATTCTGAGTTTGTCACATAGGGCTGCTGATGCAGTGGGGTACAGATGCTTCCTGGGTGATTTAGTGTGGTCTCCAGGATTCTTTCAGATCCACCCTCCAGGGAGGGGCTAGGTGGACAGAACTTTGAGTCAGAATATTAAGAATTAAATCTTAAGAATACTTGAATAATAAATGTGAATGTTAGAGTTGGAGGAAAGCTAGGCCAGTGATTTAATTTTGTACACGAGGAAATGGACACCCAGGTGCAATGATCTATCTGTCATTAATTAATTACATAAGTAGTCTGTGGCTGAACCAGGTTGAGGATTATAGACTTTAGAGCTGGAGGATGTTAGAAATCATCTCAGTTTATTGCAAAAAAGACCATGGTTCCCAATCTTTAGAATCATTCTCTATTATTCTTTCTTCTACACTAAATTTCTTTCCTTTGTAAAATCAAGGTTCCAATCTCAGCTTAGTCCCCAACAATACAAAGATTTGTATTTAGGATCCACCACAAAAATTGTCATCTCTCAAGATAGCAACATAGTTCAGTGGAAAGTATCTTGGATTTAGAGTCGAAGGACTTGAATTCTAATCCTGCTATCACTTACTACCTATGTGATATAAGCAATTTCAGTTTTTGGACCTCAGTTTCTTCATGTTTAAAAAAAGGGGAGAGTGGGTATTGCCCTAGATGTCCTATAAGATCCTTTCAAGTTCTAAATATATGATTTTATGATCCTTGGATGCAGTAATTTTTTTTCAATAGTATTTTATTTTTCCAAACATATGTAAAGGTAGTTTTCAACATACATTCTTGTAAAACTATGTTCTAATTTTTCTTTCTCCCTCCCTTACTTTCCCCCTTCCCAAGACAGCAAGCAATCTGATACAGGTTAAATATGAGCTCTCCTTGTAAACATATTTCCATAATTGTCATGTTGTGTAAGAAAAACCAGACCAAAAGGGGAAAACAAAGCACAAGAAAGAAAAAAACAAACAAATAAAAAGGAGAAAATACTATTTTTCAATCCTTATTCAGTAGCCATAGTTCTCTCTCTGAATGCAGATAGCATTTTCCACCTCAGATCTATTAGAATCGACTAAAATCACTGAATTGCTGAGAAGATCTAAGTCTGTTATAGTTGATCATCACAAAATCTTGTGGTTACTGTGTACAATATTCTCTAGATTCTTTTCACAACATTCAACATCAGTTCATGTAAGTCTCTCCAGGCCTTTCTGAAATCAGCTTGCTCATCATTTCTTACAGAACAATAATATTCCATTACTTTCATATACCATAGCTCATTCAGCTGTTTCTCAGCTAATAGGGATGCTTTAAGTTTGATGCACAGATTAGACCCTGGTATTTTCTCTCTCACTTGAAGGTCTACCTTTGGATTGGCTCCCAAGTGGATCATGGTAGGAGATTTTTGGTTCTGTAGTACTCTAACTACCTACTTTGGAATCGGATTCTATCAGTATGAGAACTCCCTCTATAACTCATCTGGTTTTTGCATTTCTTTTCTATCTTTTCCCTTAAGTTTCATAAATTCCCATAAAGGGTCTGTTTAATATGATGAAGTCAGTCAACCAGCATTATGCTTCTACTATGTGCTAGAGACTATATTAATCCTTAGGGATACAGAGACTAAAATGACACTGTCCCTACTTTCAAAGAGCTTATGATCTTATTGACTTTCAGGGAACCAGCATAATGAATATAGTAGATGCTTTATCTTCTGGTTCTCCTTCCATCTGACAGGTTTATCTCCTTTTTTGTTTATCCTTACCTTAGACAATGTATATGTTGCCACTTTTTCATACATAAGATCATAGATGTAGTAATGCTAGAAAGGAATTAAGAGATCATCTAGTCTTACTTTTTCATTTTGCATATAAGAAAACTGAAGCTCAGATTGTTCTTGATAACATGCTGCATCTAATTTACTCTCCACTGTGTGCTTTTCCATTTCCCTTTGGGTAAGATAGTTTCACTCCCAAGATCCTGGCATTCCGTGATGACCCCTGCCACATACAACATTCCTGAAAGGTTGATGGTGTTAAAAAGATTGGCTCTTGTATTAGCAGGCACTTTGCAAACCCTTGGAAACACAGCACAGTTCATTTCTTTGCTAGCATTTTTAGAGCTCTTTTAAGTTTTGCAAAGCATTATATGGATGTCTTGTTTTTTCCTTACAACAACCCTGGCAGGTAAGTGCTTTTATTTATTACTCTTGATTCCAAAGCTTTTCCTAGTTATTATTTTCAATTTATCTTTTATATATTTATTTCCTTTTTATCTTGTATATATTTGTATGTTGTCTCTTCCATTAGATTGTAAACTGCTTGAGATAATTTTGTCTTTTATCTCTTTTTGTATCCCCTGAACTTACCAAGTGCCTGGCACATCCTAGACTTACTGAATGTTTATTGATTGATTATCCCCATTTTACAGTGAGGAAATCAAGGCCGAAAGAGGTTAAGTCACTTGTTAAGTCACTTACAGCTACTAAATGTGTGAGGTTGGGTTTGAACTTCAGATTTCAGATTATTCACTTGGTCAAGAGTTCTTAATTAGGCCCTTTTGACAGTTGATCAAGTCTATGGTTCCCTTCTTAGGATAATTTTTCTTTTTTAAAGAAAAAGTTAAATTTCAATTAGGGATTAATGAAAATAAAGGTGCAATTTTCTTTTTCTGCTTCCTCATTGCACTACAGTGCAAATGATCAATCAAATGATCTGACTACTCAGTTCTGGGCCTAGGTCATTGTTGTATGCTGCATCTGTCCAAGAAGTCCAGGAATCTCTTTCTCAGAAGAATATATACAATAGAGTGCCCAGGTATTACTTTTAGAGTAAAGCACCTGGTTTCAAGTCTCAGCTCTTGCCACTTATTACTGATATGGTCTCAGCTAAGTCTCCCATCACCTCATTGAGCTTTGGTTTCCTTGTCTGTAAAATTAGGATGGCTGGTTGGACTAGCTGGCCTCTCAGTTCCCTTCCAGCTCTAAATCTATCTAGTTTGTCCACTACATTGGCTTTTGTGAAGCTAAGTAAGCAATTTAGGGTCTTGCCCTGTAGATCCTCCCTTTCCTGAATCAGCTCAGCTTTCCCTGGTGGGCAGCAGTTTCAGTTCCTTATCTAATTCTGTGTCCACACATACAACATTGCCATTATTTTCCAGAAATGAACTTACAAAGTACTTTGGTTCCCAAGAGCTCCTGTTGCTTTATATCAGAATTCAGCTTCTCTGCTAGGGTCACCCATTAAGAAGGAAGCCTTTCCTAATCCCACTAATTGCTAAATTCCTTCCCCTGCCCCCATCTCTATCACCTTGAATCTACTTTGTATATACTTACTTAACAGGATGTTAAGGTAGGAAGCATGCTAGATAGAGTGCTGGGCCTGGAGTCACAAAGACTCACCTTCCTGAGTTCAAATCTAGACTCAGACATTTACTAACAGTGTGACTCTGGGCAAGTCACTCAACCCTGTCTGCTTCAGGTTCTCATCTGTAAAAATGAGCTAGAAAAAGAGTTGCCCAAACACTCCAGTATCTTTGCCAAGAAGACCCCAAAAAGAGGTCACAGAGTTGAACATGACTGAACTACTACAATTTAACAGGAAACTGGAGCAATTCCTCAGGGACTGATTAAGGTGGGGGAGTTGGGGAATAATGGTACTTCAATCCATCAGTGAGCATCGTCTCCAGCATTCTGATATGCATGTTGGCTTCTCCAATAGAATGTGGGCTCTTGGAAGGTTGGTACTGTCTCACTTTTTACTTTTCAGCAAAACACTGATCCCATGAATACCTGATCCGTAGTAGTTAATCAATGTTTTTGTGGGACGGATTGCTAGGCAGCCCATTGAGAATGTGAGAAATATTGAAGCCATAGAGACTTACTTGTCATTGTGAAGATATAGATGTGGTAAGATAGCATAGGCTTTTACAAGTAGAATTAGAATTCAAAGAGTGGGCTGAAAAGAATAGGATGTGGTGTGTGTGTGTGTGTGTGTGTGTGTGTGTGTGTGTGTGTAAAGAGAGAGAGAGAATATATCACCTTGGGAAGACTAAGATGGGCAAGGAATAGCTAGAAAATCATCCTATATAAAGATTATCCCTCAGAAATTCTTAGTTCTTTACCATGTCTTTGTGTGGAAATCTGGTGAATCCTGTGGATTCCCCTTCCCACTTCTCAGGAGAATGTTCTTAAATGCAAAAATAATAAAGTGCAAGGAATTGTAAGGAAACCAATCATAATGAAATGGAGTCATCAAAATACATTTTAAAAAGTTCATAGACTCTAGAGTTAAGCACTCCTGATTGTGGGGTTTTAATGGACCACAGGATCAATGCAATAGCTCTCTAAATGGCAGCCAAAAAAAGGTTATATGATTCTAGACTGCATTAAGAACAGAATAATGTTTAGAACATAGGAAGTTCCATTGTATACTGTCTAAGGTTTTGTGCTCTAGTCTGGGTGCCACATTTTAGAAAGAACAGGTTGAACTGGAAGGAAGCTCGGTACAGTAGTCAGACCATCTTCTGCTTCTGCATTCCACTCTTACCTTCAACCAGGCACTCCCGCTCCCACCTTGAGGTCTTGTGCTCCTTATTGGAGAGGATTTATGTAGGTTCCTCCCCACCAGACCCTCTGCTATCCACTTCCAAGATGCCATCCTCCTTCTGTGTTTGTATCCTCCCTGCTTTCCATGGGTGCAGTAATCAGATTGCCATTCTTATAAAGAACATTTTACTTGATTGTCCTATGACTCTACCCATTATCTTTGTAACTTTCTAGGACAAAACACTTTTTCCCACCTTCACCTGTACTCCCTTGTATTCTGGTCTTCCCTGATAGAATGCAAGCTCTTTGAAGTCAGGAACTGAGCTACTTTTTGTATTTCTATTCACAACTCAATACAGCATCTGGCACATAAGTATTCAGTGAATGCTTTTTTCGTTTATTCGTTCATTTATTAACCTAGGTGCCAACGCTACCTTTGGCACTCACTACCTGTGTGACTTTGTCACCCTTAGATCTCAGCTTGCTCACTGTAAGATGAAGATGGTTAAACTGAATGAGGTTCCTTTCAGCTTTAAATCTGTGATCCTCCGAACTCATGATGCTGTTGTTGTTTGTCCTTTGTTCTCAAAGAGGACCAAAGGCATTGGCAGGATGATGGCTCGGCTTGCAGGTGAATTGGATTTAAGTGGGACGAGCTAGATGGCATGTCTGGCCTGGAAAGAGAACACTCACTCGGGATCCATGGCAGCCATCTTCAGGAATTTGAAAGGCCGTCATTTGGAAGGTCATCTGATTGGAGGGCAAAGAGCAATGTTTGAGATGGGATAGATTTGGTTGAATAGAATAGACAGGTTTAATTGAGTAGAAGGAAATCCTGTTATTGTTAGGAAGTTACCTAGAAGTATAATGAGCAGCCTTCATGAAGGTCTTTGATCACTTGTTGGAAGAGACAGTAGTGGAAGTTCTTGATAAATGTTTTGGGGGCATTCTAGAGCCAAGATCTTGGAGATGCTTGGGCAGCCGGTCCTAGTTCATAGCTCTGTTACTGTGAAAGGCCCCTCAGAGGCCATCTAGTACTAAAACCCCATTGTTTCATGAATGAGTAAACCGGGACCTGGGAGGCAACTTCCCAGAGGCATTTGAAGCCAGGTTAAGTGTCTGCAGAGCCAGACCTCTCCCCCTGTACCCTGCTGTCTCTGCTGTGGTTTTGAGTTGGTTTCCTGCCATGTTCTTCACTCTCAGTGAGAAGAGGGACCAGGTGGTCTGCTGTGATAATAAAAGGGGGTGGGGTGGTGGAAACAGGAGGATCCAGCTTTATCGTTTTCTTGGAGGTGGGCGCTGTGTGTATATGTGTAGGGGAATGGGGGAAGCCTTCACTGGGGGAGAGGCAGAGATTCCGGCCTGGCCACCTGACCCACTTGAGGAGCAGCTTTTCCTCTTGCCTCCTTACTTGCGCTCCCCAGATTTAGCACCTGTCTTCCCTCGCAGCTGGGGGAAGGGGCCAGGAGGGCTCTGCTGGGCTGCTGCCTGCCTGAATAGTCAAGTTTGCATCTGAGTCCTTTTTCCACGATGCTTTACTCTAACCAGATTTTAAGCCCAGCGCGTGTTTCCTCATTTAATGTCTTTGTTTACAAAACAGGAGGAAGTCTGTCAGTCTCCCCTGGCACACATCTGCAGGCCTCCTTCGGTGGCTCATCCCTGTTTCCCTTCTAAGTATGATTGCTAACCCCCCTTTTCCTGCTGATTAACCCTCTGGGGAGGGAAGAGGAATGCTCCTGTCTATGGGACTCTAAGAATTCTCCCCAAAGCCTCTCTTTGGTCATCTGGTCCCTGGAAGGCCTCCTGTCTGTGGCCAAGGCCAAAGGGGAGGAAGAGCCTAAGGAAGACACTGAGAGAAAATGCTGGGGAGGTTGGTCGAGATGGGATTGCTATTGGTATTGGCCTGGGAGTCAGGAAACTTGGGGTCGGTTCCCAGTTTGCTGGAACTGACTCACTGTGATTTTCGGGCCATCTGACTCATCCCCGAGTTGCCCGGTCCTATGTTGAAGCCTTCTTTAAAGAGGAGGTTCAAGGCTCCTGGGGAAACGTTTTATGAAATTTCTCCTCAGATGTCTGGGCCATTGGAAAAGCTCCAGTCCGTAGGGTCCACTTTGCAGGTTTGAACAGGGGCTTCCCACCCCCTTCTCCCTCCAGGGCACACTGCCCCAGCCCAGGCCTCTGGGCCTTACTGGCTGGATAAAGAGGGGAGGCTTATCTTTCCAGAACAAAGACCCTCCTGGCCAGTGGACGATCGGAAGTGGGGGAGCCCTGAGAAATGTTACCTGTTTGGGTGGGGAACCAGCAGGCATCTTGGAGACCACTGACCTCTGAACTTTGCCTCTGGTGTTCCTGCCTAACAGTAGGACCTGGGATAACCTCCGGGAGTGTAGTGTGCATGCTTTGTTTTTGTTTTGTTTTCAAGTATGCTCTTGCTTAAGGTTTAATTGGCTCCAGTCAGTAGAAAAGGGCTCCAAGAGGGATTATTTATGGCTTACTGTCAAGAATAGCTATAAAAAGGGCAGGACTGAGCTGGAGATGCTGGGAAGGGAAAGCAGGGGGAGCGGGAGGGTGCACAAGTGTGTGTGTGTGTGTGTGTGTGTGTGTGTGTGTGTGTGTGTGTGTGTGTGTATTTGCACTGGATGAAATCAGATTTTTGCTGCCTCAGCAGTGTGGTTTAAATTGAAGATTAACCCTTTGACCTTCACAGTGTCAAATCACTTGCAGATGGAGACTCCCTCCCTTCTCCCTCCCCACTCCCTTGTTCTCTGTGTTACTTTGGGGGGAAAGGGGCACTTTTTTTCCCTTTCTTTCTGAAAAAAGTTTGTTGTTAGTGCAGCTGGGGTTTGAGAGGCTCAGGAGCCAATCTGATTAAAAGCAGCTCTTGGCTAAACTCTGTAAAATCCTGCAAGCAGGAGGGGGAAAGAAGTTTAATCCTCTTGTGCACAATGCCTGAAGAGTCTGGTCCTTTCTTTTTAATGTTAGAACGACAATTGTTTTTGGAGAACTTAACTTTCTCTTCCCTATCACTCCTTTCTCCCCTCTCCTTTTTTCCCCCCAGTTTGCTGCTGTGCTCCCAAAAATGTGGAACCGAACTTTTATTAGAGTTAATAAAGAGTCTGAGTGGGACCTAGGTGGACATTTATCTATCCATCTATCTATCTATTTTTGTCTTCTAGCACCAGCAGAACCGAAACCACGTGTGGTGGCAGATCCTCCTCTTCCTTCACAATTTGGCCTTGAACAGAGAGGAGAACAGGAACGGGGCAGGCCCTAGGTGAGACGTTGCTGTCCCTCTCTGTGTGTGGACCACAGGGAGAATCCCGCCCCCACCCCTGGAGCAGGACATCGGGGAGAACTCCAGGAAAACTGGCACTGTGTCTTGTGAAGTTTTTTTTATTATTATTATTTTGATATTTTTTTGTCTGTCTGTTTCTGGGACTTTGTTTGTTTTACTATCTCTGTGTACATAAGACCAACTCAACAAGGGACATTTGTTCTGCTCCCAGCCATCCCCCAGGCTGGGGAGCCTTGGTCAAACACTGTTGAAGGAAAAGCTGGTGTATCTGTGTGGATGAGACCTTCTGCTGGCTCCTGGCACATGGACCTTTGAGGCAGTGGGTGCTGAAGGCGACCATCACCTGGTTCTTTCTGGGAGGGACAGTGCTAACAATGAAGAAGGAGCTGGGACTGACTCCTCCCCGTTCTCCATGGCTGTTGTTGGGCATCGCTTCTGTTGGCCAGGCTCGGAGATTGGGTTTGTGTGAGGGAAAACGAAGCAGATGTGCTGACACCAGCCCTGGGTTGGTCACCCTGCCCAGCTTCTCCTAGGATTCCCTTCCCATCAGCTCCTCACTGCAAATTATGGCTGTGAATTTTTCCCCTCAGAGTGAAGAGAAGAAGGTTTGCTGAGCCTAACGCAGACCGGTGCTGGAGGGTAGCACTGCTCTGACCACTGTCATTTAAATATAAAGGAAATTTACTTAATATGGGCTAGTTAGCAAGTTCATCAGTCATTGCACTGGTGACAAATCCAGGTTCCACCCTGACCAGTGGCAGCCCCAGAGGATGTGGTCCCATGTCCAGTTGCCTCAGGATTTCTAGTATCCCTCTCAAGGACTGGGGAGCAGGTGGGTAAGGCCACTGTGACATTCCCAGGAGTCAAAGGGATCCACAGCCACAGGAAACTGTGAGAGAATGAACCAAACTTATAAGCCGACTTTGGATCTGATTTGGCGGCGAATTGATAAGAACATTTTCTTCGAGGGACTAGAGTCAGTCAAAAGTAAATTGACCTTCATCTTGAAGTGGTCAGTCAGCTTATTGCATCAGCTTCCTTTGTGGGGAAGGAAGGGCGAGGGGAGGACTGTCAGCTTCTTTTTGGAAAGCTACTCTATTGGTAAAGGAAGCCCTGGTTGGAAATCCTTGGTTATCTGAGGCACTAGGCAGGTGGCCCATTTTTTAGTGAGAAAGAAGTTTCATGCCTTTCAGAAGATGACATTCCTGTTTCTATGGAATTTTCCATCATGCTGTGTACCTAATGCTAGGTGCGAAAAAGCAAGGCATAAGGGGTTGGGGTGGTTAGTGGCTGTTATCTGCTGAACTGTGGCTTTTATGGTTCTTGTTGGGGCTTATTTTTCAGGGGAAGGGACAAAAGATGGAACTGAGTTCAAGGCCGGGTTTTGGGGCTCCTTGTTTTTTCCAGCTTCCCCTGGGTATAAATCTTCTGTACTCGTCCATCTCTCTCCTCATCCCCACCAAAGAAAACTATCAGTGACTGCCTGGCATCTCTTGAGAGCGGTCTAGTTTGGAGAGGGAACAGGAAACACATTTATCAACTATTTAGAATTTAAATTATACTTTGGGGGAAATAAATCTCTAAGAAGGAATACAATTTGGTGCTAAAGGAGCGTGGTTCTGGAAGATGTTCCCATTAGAGCAGTCTCCCATCAGAAGTGGAACATGAGCCGCTCTCTGTCTCACCTTTCAGTGCCAGATCACCCTCAGGACCGGTGGGGCTGAGGGAGACGGAGGTAATCAGTTCTTTGAGCGCAGGGAGTCAGTCTCTGGGCCAGGCTGCTGACTTGATGCTTTTGCTGAGCTCCCTGGCTTTTGCTCCCTTCTGCTTGGATTCGATGGTGTCTCTCCCAACGCCTCCCCCACCATAGCCTGAATCTCATCTCAGGGTACACACTGTGTTTTTTCTGCTAAGAAAGTTAGCTTGTGATGAACAAAGAGAAGTCTCCTGGGGAAGTGAGTCAGGGCACCGGGATGCAGGGCTTGTAAATAAGGCTCTCACAAATGGACTTTTGGAAGGGTTCCTTCTACCTGCCCGTCTCTTGACCAACACTACTCTTCCTTTGAATGTTTCCATTAGGATTCTGGCGTCCTTTCCCAGGGGTGTCATGGATGATGTGCTTCCTCTTCCTTCCTTATATCGAGGCAGTAATACTGAGTGCTCTGGCTATAGTTTTACAGGCAATACAAATTAACCAGCCTACCCCTAACCTTCCATGCTGGAGTGTATGGAAAAGGGGGGCAGGTTTGTCTTTAAGCCTCATTTCTACCTGAGGCCCTTAAAACTGGGCTTTGAGGGCTTTCCCCTTCTTCTCCCTATCCCATATGTGTGGGATCAGTGCTTGGTTTCTTGTGGTTTTTCTCTCAAGCTGAGCCATAGAGTCCTGGTGATGGAGCAGGGGCTGCTCACACCGTAGCAGGCACTGCCACCCCCCATCCCCACTCTTCACCTACTGACTCCCTGACTTCACCCTACCCAGCCCCCCCCCCTCCACAACCTCCCCCCCCAATTGCTAGCCTATGTGAGGTCAGGAACTGAGTGTGTCCTCAGACAAGCCTGGGCAAAATTTTAAAGCTAAATGGAGGAGACTGGGGAGGGTGGTGGTGGTGGAAAGGACTGATTTTGTGTTGTTTAGGATTCTATTCCTTGCTTTTCCCACCTCCTGCTGTGTGAAAAGGCTGGAGTGGTTCCTAGGTCGGGCCCCTGAGACACTCCCTTCCCCCAGTAGCCTGGCTGCCTCTTGGGCGGGAGGTAGAAGGGGAGCTAGGCAGAGAAGTGACCTGTAACCAGCTGAAGGCTGGAAGGAGGGGGAGGGAAGGCAGCTTGAGAAGTGACCTGTAACCAGCTGAAGGCCAGAGGAGGGCTCTGAGTGGAGGGCAAAGCTATATTATTCATCTTAAAATTTTTTCTGGGGGGCAGAGGCAAACCCCTTTGTCTGTAGCAGAGCAGTCCCCTGGCTCCGGGGAGCCTGGTGTCCCAGAGTTAGGGGTCTGGAGCTGCTGGAATAGCTCAGCCAAAAGTGGGAGTGGGATGGTTCCTGTAGCAGCCTGGGGCCAAACGCTGGGACTCCCTTTCTCAGATGAGTCGGTTGGATCTGAAAAGAAAGGGGGAGGGGGTGTCTGAAACATACCCTCCCCTTCCTCCCCCTGGATCCGAGAAGCAGAAATAAGTGTCTGTGTGAGCCTCCCACTCTTGGGTCTCTAGGGAGTTGACCTCTCTGCAGCCTCCCAGTCTTGCTCAATCCAAAGTGGAAAAAAATCACCTCCCAATGACCTACAAACCAGTCCCCCAGAGGCGTCTGTTTGTGTTCAGAGCAGACAACTGTGGCTTCTAAGTGCTGGGAGGACCCAGTGCAACCCCACTGGCCTGCTGCAGACACCAGAACTCCTCCCCCTCCCCCCCCCCGGCCCCTTACGTTGAATGCACTGGAATATGTGTTTTATGTATGTGTGTGTGTGTACATATATGTGAGAAAGGGACACAGACAGACTTGGTGCTCCTGCCAGCTGTCAGGGAAGGGCCTGGCCCTTCACTGTGGCTACTTCTGGGAAGTGAGAACTTGGGAAAGCCATTTCTATGCCTTTAGTTTCATGAGATTTGCTGCCTTTAGGGGGAGTTGTTTATTTTTTTTAATTGGGGGAAGAGTAAGAAGAAATGGGAATGGGGGGCTTAGGGTACATGCGGGTGTCTGATGTTTGCTGCAAATCCTACATTGGAAGGGCTATACTGGAGCTTGCTCAAGTCAGGGCTCCGGCGGGGCTGGACAGGGTCGGATCCCAGCTCTCAAGGGGAGAGGAGGGAGGTGGTCCGAATCTTCCTCCATCCCTTCGACGGTCTTAAGGCAGTTTGTTCCCTATTCCGGACCAGGCACCAAGGCTGGTACTGGGTATTTAGGATTGGATGGGGACTGCAGCTCCAGCAGCCTCCCAGAGCCTTCCCTCGTGGACGTGACTGACTTCCTCACTAGCTTTGAATGCCATGGTTTTGCTGCTTCCTGGGCTGTTTGCCCACTCTGGGCAGAGGTTTTTAACTGGTGCTGGCCCCTCGGTGCTCAGTGCCCCCTGGAGATTGCGGGCCCTGGGGCATGTGCCCCGGACAGTCTCTCTCCACAGCTGGCAGCCCTCATCTGCTCCAGTCGAAGGGCCCTTGCTCCCAGAAGCTGGCTGGCTGAGTAACCTCCTGCCTTCTTTCCCTCCTCCTTCCCCTCAGTCCACACCAACGAGGCTGTCCCCAAGAGGCATGGGCCCCATTTCTCTGCTGTGGATGGAGACCCAGTGAGAATGTAGCATTTTGTTCCCCTGCTGACGGATCTCCAGGACTGCCCTTTGCCTCCTGGGACCCTGCAGGGGAAGAGAGGGAGAGAGGGGGAAGAGGGGAGGGGAATTGGGAGAAGAGGGCCTGTTTTGTATCTGTACAGTATACTGGCTTTATGTTCTTCTCATGCATATATATATGTGTATATATATGGAGTCTTTTTTCAACAACTGGTACAATTTTTAATAAAATCATTTAAAGCAAGGATGGCCTCTCTTCTCCATTGTGTTGTTTGTGTTTTATTTATTTTAAAGTAACAGGAGTGGTATAATATGAGCAGTGGCCAGGGTGACAAAGTCAATTCTCAGCTGCCTCTTTGTAGGCAGCTTAGGGAAGTTGGTATTACTTTTGCCTTCTTGGCAATAAGAATATTTCTGATTGTTTTTCTTTTTTTGGAAAGCTTAGAAAAATAATTTTAATTTTTGTTCAAATATATAAAGCTTTTTATTTTCAAAACACTTTTATAGATAGTTTTCAACATTTATTCTTGCAAAATCTTGTGTTCCAAATTTTTTCTTTTTCCCTTCCCTTCCCTTCACTTTTCCTTAGATAACAAATAATCCAATATATGTTCAACATATGCAGTTCTTCTATACGTATTTCCACAATTATCATGCTGCACATGAAATCTTATTTTTTTTCAATGTTTTGTAAAACAAAACAAAATAACAAGACAGCTCTTAGGGTGGGGAAGGAGCATGTTGTGGAGGCCTGGATTCAAGGCCAGAGCTAATTCATTCTGAGATATCAGAGGAGGCACTTAAGTTCTGGACCTTCATTTTCTCAGCAGCAGAGGCAGGTGGCAAAGTTGAAAGAACAAGAGTTCTAAACATAAGAGAACTTGGGTTCAAATGCTTCCTCTGATGCTCACCTGTTAATTGAGGTGACTTCTGAGACCTCCTCTCGGATCTGTGGTGTAACGATTAGGTGAAGTTGGAAAATTTCTTTTAGCACTTATTTCTGAGTCCTAGATCCCCCTAACTAAAATAGGACTCTTGACCTTCTGACCGCTACAGTGATTTCTCACCAAGGCAGCAAGGGAGGGAGAGCCAGGTCCAAAGGGTGACCTCGTCAGCACTAGCCACAATCAAACTGATGGTGTCAGATTCCTTCCTTTCACCATAGTAAGGTTTGAGGGGGTGTGTTTGTTGTCAGATGACTTGGGAGAGACAGTTGCTATTTTTGCTAATCTTTTCTACTCTGAAAAAACATTTAAAATCTGGTGTCAGAGGGCTCCAAGGGGGGAAAAACCAAACACTACTCTTAGCAGTTGTGGATAGGATGGTGGTTCTAAGGTTCTTCCTCACTGCCTTTGGACTGGATCCCATAGCTCCTGAGCCATCATAACTTAGTAAATTTTCAGTTCATTGGAAAGAACGCTGGGTTTGGAGCCAGAGACTTGGTTTCAAATCCTGACTACCACTTATTATTTGTGATCGAGGGCAAATAACTTAATCACACTTGACCTCCATATAATGAGGGAGTTGGACTAGATGACCTTTAAGGGCTTTCTGTTCTAAATCTGGATCCTAATATGAAGAACAGCTATGCTGGTTAGTTCATGTCATAGGAGCTTAAGTCGTCAGTCCAACCTCCTGATTTCCAGTTGAAGAAACCAAGGGATATGAAATGATTTTTTTAAATTTGGGTTTTGAAATACTTGGTCCAATAGGGCTGCCACCTCTGTTTGTGTTTCCATTTGTAAATTACAACGCATTTGCCCAGTTCTGTGAGGAAACCAAACCTAGTCTATTTTTAATGCAAAATAACTGCCTTTAACCCAGTAAAACCTGGTTATTTTCTGACCACTCTGTATTCCATAGAATCATATACTTTTGGAAGGGACTTTGGGGCTCATTTAGTCTAACCCCTAACCAAATATGGGAACCCTATATAGAACATCCCTACCTTCCCTTGCAAACCTAGTTAGCCCATCCTAACTTTGGACAGCTCTGCAATATGACTTGCACCTTAGTAATCTTAGTTCTTTCCTCTGGGGCCAAGTGGAATAAGTCTAATCCTTCTTCCATATGACAGCCCTTCAAAGAGTGGAAGACAGCATCTCAACCAAGTTTCATGTCCAGGCTAAATGGCCTCAGGTACTTCATTTCTCATGTGCTGTGATTTTGAGCATCCTCACTATCCCAGCTATCCTTGACATGCTCTGATATCTGTCAATATCTCTTCTAAAACATGGTACCTAGAACTAGATGCAATTTCTCAAACAGGAGCTGAGTTGGGGAATTAAAGTGCTTGCTCTAAAGACGTCCTGCTGGTTTAACAAACATATGAAATGTCTACTGTGTTTCAAGTACTGCTCATTCCCACCTTAGGAAGAGCATCGTTGTTGTTGTTCACCTTTGTTTTTGAGGAGGACCCATGACATCATGGGGTGATGTTTTGACTTGCCTGTGAATTGGATTTAAGGGAAGCAGAGTTGCACAAAATAGTTAACCTCACTCTCTCTTCCTGAGTCACTGAAGTTCAGGGCAAGACAAAAGCCAAGATGACTGGTGAAGGTCTGGGATGCGGTGGATGACCTTGGAGTCTTCAATGTTTGACCAAGCTGTCAGGGCTGCACAACACCTGCTCCAACTGCCTCTGTGGCCGTTAGCACAGATTGTTCTCATCCACCTATTCCCCCGTTAGGGGAAGTCTTCACATGCTTCTGATAGACATCCCCTAATTCACCGAAGGGCTTGAGGTCTGTCAGTTGCCCCCAACCTGATTCAGGGGCCAAGATCATTTTCTCTGGAGTGTGGCTGCTGTGCTTCTTGGAGCAACAAGTGAAAGTTGGGTGACCAGTTGGACACCAAAGACTCAACATCATTATTTCTACTAATGCAGGATCACATTAGTTTTTTTAACCTCTAATTCATATTGAGTTTTCTGTCCATTATAACTCATAGATTTTTTTTTAAGTGAATAGACATCTTCCTTCTCTTAGTACTACTTACTTGATTTTTTTGAGTCAAGAATGGAGTTTTAACTCATTTCCAGTAAGTTTTGTAGTGAATAGGGAGCTAGCCTACATCGGGAAAACCTAAAGTCAGATTCTTCCTCTGATCCATCCTGGCTGTGTGATTCTGGGCACATCACCTGCCTTCTCAGTGCCCCTGGCAACTAATCCCAGATTCACAAGTTACAGAACTTTATCAGTGGTGGGAAGCTCCTCATCCTGCTTACACCAAAGAAGTTACAAACACATAAAGTTGATCTTATTAACTTGATTCATCCTCACTTTCCAGCCTGCTATTCTTTCCAGATCCTGATTTTGCCATCTAATATGTAAATTTTCCTATCTGGCTTCATGTTATCCACAAATTCAATAGGTGTGCTATCTACACTTTCAGTCAAGTCAGTGATAAAAGGGTCGGAATAGGGTCAAGGACAGAAGGTAGGACAAGCAGCTAAAGTACTAGTTCTTTACATGGTGGGGGGTTTTGGTCATGGACTCCTTTGGCAGTCTATGATGTGCACAGACCCTTTCTCAGAATTTTTCTTGAGGCAATTGGCATTAGATGATTTATCCAGGGTTACATAGTTAGCAAATGTCCGAGGTCAAATTTGAACTCAGGTCCTGGTATTCTATCCATACCGCTACCTAGTTTCCTTATTATTTATATGTATAAGTGCATGTGTATATGTGTGTGTGTGTAGTGTGTATATATATATATATATATATATATATATATATATATATATATATATATATATATATATATATATATATATATATATATATATATATAAATTCATAGTTGAAGAAAATACAAAGGTTAGTGAAATAAGGATGTAATTTTTTTTTTCTATCCAACTTCATAGACCCTATCCATGGATACTCTGGAGGATTAAGTACTGGTGCTGTAAAGACTTCTTTGCCAGTTTTATGTCAATCAATAAACAACTATATATTAAATGGCTATTTCAGGTACTATACTAGGACCTGTGATACCAGGACAAAGATAAAAGCAAAACCTTCCCCCACAACTCTTCAAAGCCAAACACTTCTAAACACACTTAACTATACCATGCAAACATCTTATTTATACATTTATACTTTGTTTCTCTCAGTCTTGTGCAGAATGGATGTTTCAGAATTTTCATGGATTTTTCATGTCATCAATAATGTGGGAATTGTCTCCATTAGTTCAGATTGTAACCTATCTACATCTCATTTTGTGTGACTAGGATTTACCATAAATCATCCTTCTGAGAGTCTGCCCAAAGTACTGTAGTAAGTGGGGGTAGATAGAAGGGTTTCCTCTAGATCTTTTTTTTTCCCCTGAGGCTGGGGTTAAGTGACTTGCCCAGGGTCACACAGCTAGGAAGTGTTAAGTGTCTGAGACCAGATTTGAACTCGGGTCCTCCTGTATTCAAGGCTGGTGCTCTATCCACTGCGCCACCTAGCTGCCCCTCCTCTAGATCTTTTGATATTTCACAGATACAAATGGAGCCCATGGGCTGCCGGCTAGTTGATCCTCATACTATATAATCCATTTTTTTCAGGTTATGTATCTTACTAAAGATTTTCACTAAAATGCTTCTCATGCACAATTCTTCATTGGTTCTGTCTGGTAGCCTATTCTTTTTTTCATGTAGACGTAAATATATAAATGTATCTTGTATACACAGGAACATGGTGAGCAAGAATAGGCTGCCATAAGAATTGGACAGTAATTAGATGCTCATCAATTGGGGAATGGCTGAATAAATTATAGTATGTGAAAGTGCTTATATCTACATACATACATATATATATAGTGTGTGAGAGAGAAAAGAGAGAGAGAGAGAGAGAGAGACACAGAGAGACACACAGAGAGACCGAGAGACAGAAAGAAGAGAGACAAAAAGAAGAGAGAGAGAGAGAGAGAGAGAGAGAGAGAGAGAGAGAGAGAGAGAGAGAGAGAGAGAGAGAGAAGGAGGGGGCAGAGAGAGAGGGAGGAGAGGGAGGGAGGGAGGACTGGCTCTATGTACTGTCCATCCAATGATACAGCACAATCTGGGCAATATATATTATCCTCTTGATTTTTCCTATGAGGATATTTAGATTAAACTCTTTTGAGTGATTTTGTAAGTCACTTAGGAGGTTCTGCAATGTTCCCGAGTTTGATGCAATCCGAGTAATGATACCTACAAATAGGAATATTTGTGAGGTTTTGTTGATGTTGTTCAACCTCTGTTTTTGAAGAGGACCAATGACATCATGGGGTGATGTCCTGACTTGCTCATGAATTAGATTTATGTGAAGCAGAGTTGCCTAAAGTTGTCAGCTTCACTCTCTCTTTCTGAGTCATCAGTCCAGTGGCAGAAGCAAAGCCAAGATAACTGGTGGTGACCAGGGATGCAGTGGATGGCTTTGGCGTCTTGGTGTCTGTCTAAACTCTAAATCCTCCACAGCACCTGTTTCAGCAGCCTTTGTGGCTGTTGGAATAAACTGTTCTTTGCCCATTCCAATAGAGGAAGTCTTCACATGCTTGGAGTATACATCCCTATAATTCACCAATGGGTTTGAGACCTATCAGTTCACCTTACCCTGGTTTAAGATGGCTTTATTGGAGTTTTGGTTTTATGAGCTGCTGCTCATGCTACAGCTTTTTAGGACCACCGTGAAAGTTGGGTGAAAGTGCATGAGCAAAGATGGATGAACAGCCTGAAAAGGGTTCACCAAGACTTCACACCAAAGGTGCTAGTCCTGCATGAGCAGCCCCATACACTCCTGTAAGAGTTGGCTCTTTTCAACAGTGAGGTAATTCAAAGCATTTCCAATAGATTTGTGATGGAAAGTATCATCCACATCTAGAGAGAGAACTATGGAAACTGAATGTGGATCAATGCATAGCATTTTCACCTTTGTTGTCATTGTTTGCTTGGTTTTTTTTCCTTTTCCATGTTTTCCCCCCCTTTGATCTGATTTGTCTTGTGCAGCATGATAAATATGGAAATATATTTAGAAGAATTGCACAAATTTAACATATATTGTTTGCTGTCTTGGGGAGAGGGAAGAGGGAAATGAGGGAGAAAAATTTGGAACACAATGTTTTGCAAAGGTGAATGTTCAAAATTATCTTTGCATGTATTTGGAAAAATAAAAACCATTAAAACTCAAAAAAAATTTAATGGAATTTATCATCTATAGGGATTCCCTCTTCTCTGGGATCTATCTATATATTTATAGCTACATGCATATATATCTTTTTTGTGTGGGGAAAGAGAGAGAAAAAGAATGTATGAAGGAACATTAGTGAGTATAAAGCTCACAAGGATGATGTGATACTTTAGAATTGTTAGCTCAAGATTTAGGTCATCTAGCCTAAACCACTAATTTTCTAAATGAAGAAACTGAGGTCTAGTGAAGTGAAATCACCTGCTAGAAGTCCCAAAGGTAGTAAACAGAGCCAGACATGAACCCCCGTACTACAACTCTACTATGTGATCTCATTTGTCAACTTGCTGAATGCATCTATACTAAGTTCATTACATTATATTATACAGACAGCTAGGTGGCACAATGGATAGAACAGTAAAGAGTTAGGAAGGCCTGAGTTCAAATCTAGCCTCAGATACTTAAAATGGAGAGAACAAAAGCTCTTATAATTGTGAAGACAAAATGAGATAATATTTGTAAAGGGCTTTGCAAACTTTAAAGTGATTCATAAATGCTAGTTATTATTAAGTATATTCCTTTGATCTTCAGTTTCCATTTGGAAATTTAAAAAACAAAATAACGTTAGTTTAGCAGAACATTCTTTATTTTTCTTTTTAAATGTATATTGAGAAATTTTTATACAAGATACTTCTCCCCCAAAGTATACAAATAAACTCTACTTACAAAAAACATTCCCCCAAAATAACTAGTAAAACTACCTAATAACATTATTTTGTCCCTTTCTACTTTTGTTGCTACTTATTTACAGAAAGAAAGGATGTAGGCTTCAAACTTGATAGAATCATACCAACATTATCTACCGTATTTGGCCCAAGTTGTATTGCTTATTAGTGTCAAGCATGCTTTAGTCTTGAAAGATTCGTCCTGGCTTTTAGTGAACAAACTATCCCTTTATCACTCCATTGTTTTGACCTTTGTCTTACCACTGGACTTTGGTGACTGGAGGAGAGAGTGAAGCTGGTGGCTTTGCATTGCCCTGCCTCACAGAAATCAATCCACCTACAAATAAGACATCACCCTCGTGATGTCATTGGTCATCTTTGAGACTGAAAGGACAAACAACATTCTGTTCTAGGTTGGTTCTGAAGTAAACATCAGGTTCATTGGCCTAAATTATATTCCAGGGAGCCTGCTTTTCCTGTAGATGAACATTGTATAGCAGGCACCAGGGAAGTAAATGTTGACTTAAGTGCTGGTTTGGAAGATACTTTTCATTGCTTATCAAGTTAAACTTGAGATAAAGGTAAGCAACCTCATTCCTCTGATAAAGAATAGAGTGGCCATATAACAAGGTCATGATGATGGAGGCAGGATCAAAAATTGCCATTCTTTAACTAGTGAGCCTTGGTCCGTGGCCCTGAGCCTTCTGCTTCCTTGAATCTGAGGAGTCTCTGGACTTAGAGATTCAAGATCTGGCTCTTCTGCTGTGGGGAAGTCACTTCCCCTCTCTATATCTCAATTTCCCTCATCTGTATATGTCCAAGTAGAAATTATTTATAATTTTGGAGCTGTAAGGGATCTTAGAAGCTATTTAATCCAACACATTCATTTTACAGATTAGGAAACAGGTCCAGAGATGATCACAGAATCCTAACTTGAGAGCTGTAAGGAAGCTTAAAAGCCTTCTAATCTAATCCCCTCATTCTACAAAAATGGAAACTGAGTCCCAGAGAGGATTATAGAATTATAAATCAAGAAGTGAAGGGGATTTTAAAGGTCATCCAGTTCAACCCCCTTTTCTACATGAAGTAATTGAGGCCTAGTGTCTAAAATGATATAACAACAGAGAAGGGACATAGGTTCCTTATAAGCCAAAAATGGAGTGGACTGCCTCAAGAAGAGGTTTCTGTCTAAAAGCCAGAGGTTTTTAAGCAGAATGTGGATGGCTACTTGATTTTCACAATTTCTCTCTCTCCCTCTCTCCTTCTTGCTTTCACTCTCACTCTTGCCTTTTTATTACAATTTTTATGGGTTTATTTTTCCCTCCCTTCCACTACCCCTTTCTTAATTGAACAATAAAAGAAAAAGAAAAATCCACATGACAAAATTATACAGTTCAGCAAAATAGACTTACACATTAGCCACATTTAAAAATGTGCATTTCATCCTGTATTTCAAGTTCTTCTCCACAACAGGAGATGGGATTCAACTTTGGCCTTCTGGAATAGTGGTTTGTCATTGCATCGACCAGTTCTGCTCATTCAAAGTTTTTTTTTTCCCCTTTATAATGTTGTTGTCATTGTGCAAATCAGTTCTAGTTCTTCCCACTTCATTCTGCATCAGTTTAAAGAGGTTTTCTCAGTTTCCCCTGAAATTGTCGGTTTCATAATTTCTTATGACACAGTAATAATACATCCCTATACCACAAGGCAAGGCGAGGCAAGGCAAGGCAAAACAAGATAACAGGCATTTATTGGGTGCTTGCTGTGTGCCAATCATGATACTAAGCTCTAGGAAAGAAAAATAGGTCTTGCAAATGAGGGAAGATAACATATCACTGGCAGCAGAAATGGAGGGGGAAGAGGATATGATTGTACCCATGTAGGGCATACATAGTTTTAAATCATGGAAGAGCCAGGAAAAGACCAAAAGATGATTGGCCGTTAAACAACAAATCTATAAATTTATCTGGAAAGCAATTTGGAACTATACCCCAAAAGATGTTAAATCAAGCATATCCTTTGACCTGGCAATAAATTTAACCATCCATCCATCCATCCATCCAGTCAGCCAGCCAGTCAGCCAGCCAGCTATCCGTCTGTCTGTTTATCTATCTGCTCTGTAGTTATTCTCTTAAACCTACTGGTACTGACATGTTGGGGTTCCAGAACTCAGATACTACTACATTTTTTTTTCAGGATTCTAGGGATAACCCTAAAGGATTGTGGGTGGGGAAACATCTTCTCTCATAACCCTCCACCTATAAGCTTTCCTCCATGATTATCAGATAATTCATCTATACTTCCTATCCTTCCTTCCTTCCTTCCTTCCTTCCTTCCTCCTTCCTCCTTCCCTTCCTTCCTTCCTTCCTTTCTTCCTTCCTTCCTTCCTTCCTTCCTTCCTTCCTTCCTTCCTTCCTTCCTTCCTTCCTTCCTTCTTCCTTCCTTCCTTCTTCCTTCCTTCGTTTCCTTCCTTCCTTCCTTCCTTCCTTCCTTCCTTCCTTCCTTCCTTCCTTCCTTCCTTCTCCTCTCCATTCCTTCCTTCCTTCCTTCCTTCCTTCCTTCTTCCTTCCTTCCTTTCTTTCTTCCTTTTTCTTTTTCCTCCCTCCTCCCTCTTCCCTCTCTGCCTCCCTCTCTGTCCTCCCTCCCTTCCTTCCTTCTTTCCCTTTCCTTCCTTTCTCATGTGCCCATTATCTGAGAATGAATTTAAACCTCATTGCTCCCTTTCAAATTTCAGAGTTGGAAGATTAGGGGCATGCTATTATTCCAGTGGTAAGCAAATCACATCAGTAGCTGCTTAGAAATGTCTATATCAAGCAGCCTTTGATTTCAGAAGTAGGAAGTAGTGGGTCTGGGAGCTAGGAGGAGTTGGGTTCAAGCCTTACCTCAGATACATGTTGACTGAGATCATGGACAAGACACTTAACTTCTAAGTGTTTTAGAGCAGAGGCACAAACATATGGGCCAAGGGCAGGGGAGCATGAGTGAGGTTCAAATCAGATTAAAAGTAATTGAGAAGTACTTTAAAAAGAGATCAAATACAATAAAATCTAAATAGCATTACATTTTAAAAGAAGTCAGTATTCTGCATAGGATCTTTATGTATTGATTAATTGTATTGATTAATGTCTCTGTTCGTATTTCGAATTAAATACCATTGCTTTCTGCAAAACTGTGCCAGTTTAAAAGTTGAAGAATAGGTGCAGCTTGCATTCATTGGTAAGAAAAGTTTCTAATATGGGAGATCCTTATACCTACAAAATCATAGGTGCTTAAAAAACCCACATATACGTTTATATATATCCAAGTAAGGTTTACTACACTTGTTTCTCTGAAGATAGATAACATCATTCTTCTAAGGTCCAAGTCTTTCCATATTTTCTAATCCACCAACTCATCATTTCATACAGAGAGACAATTCCCCTCCTCCCCACCAGGCTGGGGTTAAGTGACTTGCCAGGGTCACACAGCTAGGAAGTGTGAAGTGTCTGAGACCAAATTTGAACTTGGGTCCTCCTGAATTCAGGGCTGGTGCTCTATTCACTACAACACCTAGCTGCCCCCAGAGAGACAATTTTTAACATTCATTTAAAATTTTTTGAGTTCCAAATTTTCTCCCTTCCTCTCTTCTCCCAATCCCTGGGATGATAAGCAATTTAATGTAGGTTATATATATGCAATCAATGAAAACATATTTTCATATTTGTCACATTGGCCCATAATATTTTCTAGCTAACCCTTGAGCTGGAACAAAACAGACTGGTCCCTGGAACTGGACTTTGAATGGAGGCCCAGACCTATGTCTCCTTTCTTATTCTTATTTAGTTCTAACAGGTCATTTCTAACTTTGTTGTTAGTAAAAATTAGGGTCAAGCAACATTTACTAAGCCCATAGAAATGGCTATGTGTTATGCTCAGTGCTGAGGAAAGAAAGAAAGGTTAAAATTAAAAGGTTCTCAAGGAGCTCACAATCTAATTGAGGAAGATAATAACCAGCTACATACAAGATACAGACAGCAAAATTGAAAGCAGTCTCAAGGGAAAGGCATTTGTAGCTCTTGTGGGGAAGAGAGGAGAGGGAGAAAGAGAAAGAAGGGAGGAAGAGAAAGAAGGGAAAAAGGGAAAAGAGGATACTGGGGGAACGATG